>NC_052353.1:64575188-64626536 GCF_009727055.1 Benincasa hispida
CTTTGAAAGCATAGTTTTATATTTGTGTTCGTAAATGGTAAATGTTAAACGATAAGAATAATTGGGGAAATATGGATGTTTTAGAAATTAATCCAGTAAAAATGGTTGTTTTGAAACTATTTAGAAAAAAGGTTTTTTTTTTCCCCTTATTTGAATACGCCTCTTCAAGAGATCGTATTCAATATTATTTTAATATTTTTTTGACTGCTCGTCTTGAATGTATTTCTTAAAGGACACATTTAAATAATTAAATTAGGAAAAAAAAAAGATGAAATGTCAAATCCGTCTAAATGTATCTGTTCAAAAGATGCATTCAGACGCTTGACCGTGATGAATTTATCGTTTTCTATTTCACCCACCGCCTTAAATTTTACCCATTTCCCCCCAATTTCTTCACTTTCTTCCTCCATTTTCTCATTAACACCCATTTTTCTTCCATCTTATTTGATTCTTTTTCTGATCGGTTTATTGCATACCAAAATAATTTTTAAAGTCATTAACTTGTTATTCAATTCTTTTTCAGACGCTTTACCAAATACGATATTATCTACTATGAGGGTCTTGCGTAAACTCACCTCTATATATTGAGTGTGATATTCAAATAGTAATGTTCCAATGGAAGAACAAGGTGATCTAGCAAGAAATCAGGATGTTCCTATTCGACCTAATGTTCAGAATGAATATCCAGCAACCTCAGTCGATCATTTTACACGTAGTTCCATTATGTCATCTCCCTCAACATTTGAATTTTTTCCAACAACCCTTAGTATGCAAAGTATGGAAGAAGGGCAAACTTCACATGTCCGTCCAGATGTCCATAATCAGAATGTGACATACCGACATCGTGATAGGGATATACATTTTACAAAGGAGGGTCAACCATCAAGTGTAAGAGGCTGTGGCGATCCTGGACACTATGTGACTCAACATAATCGATATAGGCATAATAGAGGATCTTATTCTGGTCATAAATAAAGAAAATTGTACTTATAATCAAATTTATTATTCAAATAAGAAAATGCACTTTGACCAAATACTATTAAATGCATCAAATATTATTAAATCTATTTATTTTTTGAGTGTGGGTTTGGGAGAGAGGTGTTGTCTAGTGTGTTGCATCAGTCGGGTTCGACGCATCGGATGATCGGTTGGGATGTAGAGTTGAGTTGGTTTGTGCCGAGTGGGGCGGGTAAGGAGGGTTGCTAGAATTGTTTCGTGGTTTTTTTTCTTAGGTGTGCCTTCCATATACTACATCTGGCAGGAGCGTAATCGGCGGTTGCATGGAGGTCGACCGAAGTCGGTGTCTGCTTTGATTCACCTTATGGTCTCTACAATTTGTGCTCCTGCTACTTACTGGCGGGTTGACCTTCTTGGTCTTATCTAGTGTGTGTACGGATGTTTTTTCTTTTTGAATTTCACGTTGTTCTCTGTTTTGCTGTAACCCCTAGTTTGTGGGGTTTTTGGTTCTTTTCTCTGTCTTTCTCTTTGATGTTTTACGAGTTTGCATTTATGTGTTGGTTTTGTTCTGGTCTTATCCTGTTGGCTTTGTTTTGGTTTTTTTGCCCTGTCTTTGTCTTTGCTTGTGTTTTGTTGCTTTGATGTCTTGATCTTGGCGGTGGGATCCCCTTGTTATTGTATAATAATATCACCTATTCTAAAAAAAAATATTATTAAATCTGTCCATGCACTTTGATCAAATATTATTAAATGTGTATGTCCAGGAGACACAATCACCTTTCTTTTCTTTTCTTTTCTTTTTTTAAATTTAATTATTGAATGAGTCTCTCGAAGAAACGCATTCAAATAAAGAAAAAAAAATACCACATTTTCCTTGATAGTTTGAACACAACCTCTTTTATCTAATTAAGTTCTAAAACACCCTTATTTCTTCAATTAAACCCAAATGAAGAAATATAATTATCAAATTAATTATGGATACATTACACTGTTTCTTTTGGAATAAATACGTTGGGAGCTATGAATTTAGGTTACAAAAAAAGCACTTAATGGGCTCTTACACTTCCTCCAACATCAGATTTTTTTTTTTTTTTTTTACGTCAACACTCTTTTAATTCTTTATTTAGACTCTCAATTAGTTATTATAGTCTTATAATAATTTATGTTTGGAGTATAGACTATTATAGTCTAAATTCTAATAGTATATATTTTTAGTGCATATTTACTAAACATTGTGGATAATAATGATTTTCAATTAGTTTACTATGCTAGCTAAGTGTGAGTTATAAGAAGTTAGAACTTCGACTATTATAATGAGAGATCCAAACATTGAGTGAGCTATAATATCCACTCTACTCAAGGCAAATTTAGAGGTCCAAGCGTCCTTATGTCATTGCAAGGCTAGATTAATAGACCTGATTTAGTGGGCATAAATTTAGTGGAATTAATTGATCATGAATTGTTCCTTCGACATGTGGTAGGTTATTTTCCTCAGTCAACTACAAGTCGCAACAATCCTTTCAATAACAAATGGTGTACCTCTCCCTGTAACTCCTTCAAGATGAACTTTGACGCGATTGTCTTAAATGATGATGTGGGAAGTGGAGCTAGCATTTGTAATTTCAGTGGTGATGTTATGTTGACTATGGAGAGCTACAAATTCTTGGTTGTTTGAACCATTGAGCTTGCAATGGCCATTGTCATCCATGAGTAAATTCCCAAAGTTCTTGAAGTTGTACTTCCTCTCTTTGGGCTAAAATGGATTTCCTAATGATGTGAGGTGTCTTAATAGAAAAGACTCGTCATGTGAATGAGGTTCATGCTTTTATCGATTCTCTTTAGGTCTGCAACCCAATGATTCCATTCAAGACTTCTACTAAAATTTCAATTGTAAGTGTAATACTATCACTCATGATTAAGTACTCATGCTCAAAGCCATGAATTTTCAACGATTTGGTTTGAAGACCACCCAACTTGGGTAGACTCTGCTCTCCTTTGTGGCATTCAAATTCCTTAATATTCCCTCGATGTTATTTTCTTTCCGTATTACTTAAAAAATAGTTTTTGATTTAGTCCTTGTACTCTTAAAATTCTTACGCTTTAGTCACCATAATTTTACATTTTTTTAATGATCTAGTCCCTTCAATATTAAATCTCATCAGAATTAATTATATTTAATAACGTCTTAATCATTATAGTTTATATAAAAAAAAATGATCCCTAATGAGTTTATAAATCTACATGTGAAAGACATTTCGTGGAATCTTAGACATATTTTTCTCATTAGGGAGTAACGGAAACTAAATCCTTACAAACTAAAGTTCAATGATGAAATTGTTATTTATATTAAAGTTCATAGACCAAAATTATTTTCTACCATAAATTTACTTCCAATTCCCGAAATTCTTTTTTTTTTTAATACAACAAATAAAAGTATGCATATTTGAAGCTTTAACCTAAGAGAAGGAGTATGCTCGCTTTTGACTACTTTTTTCCTTGTTATTACAATCGTAACAACAAAAAACTACAACACAATATCTGTATAGTCAATGAGGAAAGAAATATCTCTTGAATACAAATAAGAAGAGTGGCAAATTCACATGATTGATTGGATATAAAAAATATTAGTTAAATTGTAAATTTAATATTTGTAATCTCAAGTTTGTAGCTATGTACATATCAACTAGTTAAGATATCGTGTCATCGGTTAAAAGGTCAAAAAATTCAAATCTTTACTTCATATGTCAATCTTATTAAAATTCAAGTATGTGTGTTAATACATGAAATTAGTCTAACTAGTTTTTATTACGTGTGTTGCACGTGTTATGTGAAGCTTAAAAATAGTAAATTATAAATATTTAGGTCTCGTCTAGTAACCATTTTTAAAATTTTTGAAAATGAAGTCTGTGGATACTACTTTTACCTCCAAATTTCTTTATTTGTTATTTACTTTTCACCAATGGTTTAAAAAACTAAGCCAAATTTTGAGAACTAAAAAAAATAGCTTTCAAAAAATTATTTTTGAAATTTGAAATTTTGCTAATAATTCAACCATTATACTTGAAAAATATGCAAACCATGGTAAGAAATGTGGATTAAATAAGTTTAATTTTTTTTTAAAAAAAAACTAAATGATTCCACACGGGCATTAATAATACAACTTTCATTTGTGAATAAGAGAGTTCGAAAAAAAAAATAGAAGTTCAAATTAATCAACAAGAAGATTAAAAAGTAAATATAAAATTAATTATAAAAAACCATAAAAATCAAGATTTTCAAATTAAATATAAATCTAACAAGTGCAAATGATCTAATCGTTGTACTTAAAATAAAATAAAGAGGCATTGTTAATGTGATGATTGATAGTTTTTTTAAATTGACGTGAAAATTAAAGAAAAATTTAAAAATGATTAAAAAATAATAATCAAGATTTTAAAATAAAAAATAAATTAAAGATGATTACAAGTGATTTAATTTCTACAATGAAAATAAAACTATTCCACATATCTATATATCCATAAAATTCAAAGGAAATATTTAAATATTATTATATGTTAAATATAATAAAATTTAAATATTTTTTAAAATGATATGCAATTGTCTACTCAAGAGATATATGAATATATATATATTTTGTTTGTTAGAATTGATTGTGAATCTATAGATGTCATCCAATTAGGTAAAATCGTGGATTGATTTTCAATTAATTTTTTTAAAAAATTATTCAAACTATGAAAAAGTTCAATCATAAGAAAATTGAGGAGGATTCTTTTTTAGAATTCATATTCTATTCGAACTAAAAAAAACTAATAACCTCTAATTCAATCTTTGTCTTTTTTTTTTTTTAATTTTATTTTAACATCACGATGTAGAGAATTTGATATGATTTAGAGCTTTTTAAAATTTAATTTAATGATTTAAATGTAAATATTTTTTTGTTGAGATTCACGTGAATAATATTATTTTACATGAATGATATAATTTTTTTAATAATAAATTTTGATTCTAAATCAAATATTGGAGATAATCAAATTTAAACCAATAAAACTCATGTAAATGATTTTTTTGGAGCCCATCATGAATGATATAATTTTTTTAATGATAAATTTTGGAATCAAATATTAGAGATAAATTATAATTTATGTGAATTATACATTATTTGTTTGATAATTTTAATATAAAATTACATTATACTTTATAATCATCCACTAAAAGGAATAAAAGAGGAAATTTAATATTTCTCTCCCATACCCCTTTTTTATACACAAAAAAAAATTAAAAGTATCTTAGTAACTATAAAATTTTAATTTTACATCTAATAGATATATGAATTTTTTTAGAAACATATCGAATAAATCAAAAGGATCTTTTTAAATATATAAAAAAAATATTTAAAAATATTTACATTTTATAGCAAAAAGTTTTAAAAGTGAGTACTTTTGAAACCTTTTACTATAAAATGTAAATATTTTTGTTATTTTTCTATTTATAAGAATTTTCCTAAATCCCAAATTGCATAATTAAACATGAAATTAGAATTTTAAAGATATACAAAACACAAATTTGAAAAATTGGGCGTGGGATTGCTTTTGCAAAAAGACTATTATATGATAGTCCTAGATTGTTTGGTAAAACAACTTCTATATTCTACCCATAATCACTTTTAGATTTGTTCTAACGTACTAAAGCTATTTGATGGAGCTTCTAGATTTTAGCTCTTGTGAAAATTTGATATCTTTCTTTACCCATCTCAAATTTATTATTCCATTGATTAATTTTCCTCTCATTTATTTAAAATTTTAATTGGTTCAACTTCTTATAACAATTATTAAAAATATTCTTTTATGAAAAACATTTAGATTACCGTTCAAATCATATATATTTTCAAATAATTATATTATAACGAATTATATATTTAATATGAATGTAAAAAAACTAATTAAAATATAATCTATTTTATTCATATAATCAAATTACACAAATTTAGTATTAATACTAAACATATTAACTAGTTTTTTTATAATTTAAAATTAAAATTTACCAAATATTCTTTTATTTTATTTTTACAACTGATTTTTTTTTTTAAATCACAGTTATAAGTAATTGTTTTAAAAATTACTACAATTTCAAATGAAGTCTTTGACAATTTTTTTAAAATTCAGGACAGACGAAATTAATTATTATTATTATTATTATTTTTAATATAAGTGCATGGATCTATTATTAAAAGTTTAGAATTATTATACATTGATAAATATTTTAAAATATGTCTTTTTCTTTTTGAAATCTGTCTTTTTTGTCTTTTTTGAAACGTATAACAAAAATGATTCCCTTTGATTTCTCACGTGATATATTCTGTCAATTCTCGAATTTACCCTCACTACTCAGATGTTTGCGAAGGGCGGAAGTAGGTGGGAAATTCCATATCAGTAATTTCACAAAACTCTGTAACAAAGAAAAATATTTATATATTACATCCTCATGATTAAACGTTTCAAAATGTGTGGAAGGAAAAATAATTTAAAACATAATTCAATTGAGCTAAAGTGTGGTTTGAGATTCGATTCTACCATCTCATAAATTACAACAATTGAACACAAACTTATACAATTTTTTTTTTTTAAAAGATATTGTAATTAAAATGTGGGGTGGGGGAATCGAACCTCAAACTTCGAAGTCCATAGTACAAACACTATGTCAATTGAGTTATGCATTTGTTGGCAACTTATACAATTTTTAAAATTGATAGTTTAAAGGTGTAATGCAACTACTACTCTACTTTAGAGGTGATTTTTACCATTTACCCTAAAATTTATTATTCTTTCAAAAAAAAGATTTATCATAAATATATGAAATTATTGTCTTAAATGAAAAAAGAATATATGTTAAGAAAGGACGAAATCAAAATGGAGAATTAAATAAGAACAAATGGCAAAAACTCATGTCAACGTCAAGTTAAAGCTGATTTCTTTTCCATAAAAATTGATATTTTTAATTCCGGTTATTTTTATGAAGCGCATCTAGTGTAGTGGTATTGACCGGGGTTCGATTCCCCGGATGCGCATTTTTTGTGAAGCTTTTGCCAAATATTTTATTTTACCTTTCTAAAAAAAAAAATTGACATTTTTGAACCATAGTATTGAAAATAAGTCTTTTTGTTATAATTTCTTTAAAAAAAAAATTATTTGCTACAACAATGTTTTTTTATCCATTCTTCCTTAAAAATAGTTGATGATTGATGGATCATTGCTAAAGAGAAATTTTCATTTAAAGCAATTAAGTTGCTCAATAATTAGATTCAAGCGATTGGATCTACCCGTTAAGATAGGAAGGTGAGACTATCTCGCCTCTCGATGGAAGAGCCAATCCATTCGGTTGAGAATGACTAGTCTTAGTCATTTGTTAGAATGACGGTCATAAAATCAGTCATAGATTTCTAAATGTATTTTCAAATTTAATTTAAATTTAAAAATATTTTTCTGTATTTAATTTAAATATGAAATATATTTCTATTTAATTTTGATATGAAACGTTTTTTATTTAATTTTAAAAGAAAAAAAACTTTGTTGGATTCTTATAAAAAGAAAAAAAATGGTTGTTTAGTCATTCAGGCGAAATTTGAGTTTTTGTTTATTTCTCTCTATTTTAATGATTTAATCCTAGCAAAAATTTCATTCAATTTCAACCCTTCTTCGATGAGTGTATGTCTGAGAAGGGTGTTGTGTTAACCTTGGGGAGCAACCGACTTCTGGCGATTTAGCACTGAGGTCACGCCAATTTTGCTTTCAAGGCAGTGCTTTCCATGACACAACAATTAAGACCCATAATTGATTTTTTCGACACTTCATTTCTAACAATTTGAAAGCAAAATTATCTACATTGTTCAAAGAATTATGCATTGTAATGGTCATCAACGGAGGAAGGATTTATGGTCAAAGCATGTCACATACATTATCTTCTTTATTGCATGCACCACTGTTCGACTCCGAATCGATGTTGTTAATTCGACTCCAAATCGAAACAAAAATATTTATAAATCACTGAAACCTACATTTTATACTAACAAGTAGCATAAGTGGCAAGTACAGGGTCAATCCATAGGGAGGCTAATGTCTAAGCTTTTCTTTAGATACATTCGACTATAAAAGCAATAAAAACGGAGGGTTTTGGGTTTTGAAAAAATGAGAAACATGCTTGAAATTGAAACATAGAGGATAAATGTAAACAAAGATTGGCCAATCTAGTTTCTAGAACAAGTTAGACATTCAATGTAATTTCTATCATTGATTCCCACAAATTAATTATGCAATCGAATTATACACATAACTACTCACTTGACTTGACTAAGCTAGTCTCTATAATGGCGGACAACTAGCAAAAATCTAATCAAGGAAGCATCCAACATTGATTAAAAATGGAAAGACCAAACCCTAATCAACCTATATGCTTCTAATCCTATTGGATTCGATAGCGACCATATAGAATTAAAAACATATGCATTATTATGCTAAGGGATTCAATTGTGTCGATTAATTCTCAAGAAAGTCATATTCCGTTAATCAAAATTATCTTTGAATCTAGCAATTAATATATTCTAGGAATCGTCATCCAAATTCAGATCGCAATTAGTCAAAGAAGAGCAGAAATCTCAAGAAATATGCAAGGAATTTTTGAACTAGAAACAAAATTAAAGGTTTACCTCATAAATCCATAGACAAATCCACAAAGAAGATCTAATCATTTGCTTACAATCTAAAAATAAAATGAAAAATTTAACCTAATTGACACAGAATTACAGAGGAGATGAAGAAATTTGAAGAGAAACACCGTTCCTTCAAATAGAATTATGCATCCTTTTCTAAAAATGAAAGAAATCTATTTATACTTGCAACTGTAGCGTTGTGATTCTAAGGATAGTGTTGCGACGCTATTACGCAAAAAAGCCAAGAAGCGTTGGGTGAATAGTGCTACGTTGGCATGACGCTCGATTGCGTAGGGCGCACACATATATTTTTGTCAAAATCCGTAGCGTTGCGACACTGCACTGTATGGCTGAACTAAGCATGCTACTGCCTTTCAACGTTGCTCAACACTGGTAGTGAAGGAACTCTTTTTAGAGAGAACCTTTGAGCAGAAGCAGACTATCTAAATTCTATTGTGATTGAACGTATACATTTACAGTCATACAAAATAAATTATGCATCAAAAACTAAATTACAGCATGCTTCAGAATAAAAAAAAAAAAAAAAAGTTTAGAGATTATACCTTTGAAGAATCTTTCTTCAAGATAATCCCTTGAATGAACTCGTTCACAAACGCATTGAACACTCCTCGAACAGCAGCAAGCAGTAACTTGATACTCGAACCAATAGAGACACTACCACTTGGTGATCTTGGTATTCCTGGTGTGAGAATCCAGGAATGGTGGGCTCTAACTAATTTTGGTTAGAGGGAAGTTTAGAGTTTGGAGAAGGAAGACGATCGAGTAGGCACAAGGCTATCGTATAGCAAACACATTTTGTCGTTTAGAGAAAATGAGATAGAGAAAATGAGACTATCACATAGGCTCTCAACTCCAATCGTGTTACTCGATCGCTTACTCGATAATCTATTCTGATTACTCGGAATAATTAAAAACCAATTTTCATTTATCCCATTTTGCCACACAACTTAATAACTCCCCACTAAAGGGTAGTTATGGAGAAAAAAGAGCTAATTATCAAATAATTTATAAATCATAAATAAATATGATAACTAACTTATCATATTATATTTATAACGTATAGTTTTAATATTGCATCATATATAATATATAAACCATAGTTATTTTCTCTATTTTATGGCATTTAATATAAATCATATTTATATTAAATTTAATAACTATAAATCTTATTCAAAGAAAAATATATTTGAATCATATTCAAATATTAGTTCATCCAATCAAATAATAATGTATCAAATACATTATATCAATTATATCATATATAATTGAATTAATTTAATCATATCATATATAACCAAATTCCATCTTATTAATTTAAACCTTTCAAATTAACCTAAAAACTGATTCTCAACTTAAATCCATTGAGCTACCAAGGGGACCTTATGAACCTGTAGCTTAAAGCTCCAACGGTACGTGAATAACTGATTAAACTCTTTAATCACATTATCCACCATTCGTTAACTATCAGACACTCTACTAAAGACCGAAGCTGCACTCTTCGCACTATAGATATATTTCTATGTCCATTGGATATAACCAATCAAAAGTACGATGATCCTTCACAAATCGCTCGTAAGTATAGTTGGGCCAATTTACCGTTTTGCCCCTGTAGTTACATCTAACTCCTTAAATACCATTGATCCCTCTAATGAACAATAGATCATGGTCTCACTATGTCTAAACCCCTCTCGGGCCAAGAGATGGTGTGACGCCACATTGTTCAAGACCCAGAATCAGCCCTTAAGAGAACAATTTATCTATCTACCCCTGCTTCGGGGAAAGAGTGAATTCCATCTTGTGTAGCTAAGTTTCCAGCTTCCCAATTAAACAAATCCCTAAAATGATAGACTTCTTGAGTCGACGATCTGACCACTCCCACCCATGCAAATCAAGGACCGCCCTTATAGGCAAGAGTTCACAACTCACTCAGGATTAAGGTCATGTTACCTATGGCCATCCTAGTGAAATGAAAGTCTTAATTATGAACGACATTATATAATGAGACTAAACATTTCGTGATCCGGTCTTATACAAACTCCTTTGTATAGAATATCCCCACTCGTATGTTTAATACATGAATGATTAGGATCAGATCATTTGTAGCACTTTACACCAATTGAAACACCTACAAAGCGGACCATATTCATAGTGTCACTAGGATGAGATATCCAATCTTATCCATATACTACAAACTGTTTAGGTCATCACTTAACCACGATCCACTTGTATGTCTCCACATACATGTTTAAGTTACAACAATAATCATGGATCTTAGTTTATTGGTTTGTGGTTAATGCAACTAAAATATCATATATTTCATAGACATAAGTAAATAAAATATCATATATTATTAATCACTGAAATGTTTGTTCATACAAATGTTTACAAACTACATGATCATATGAGATTTAGGGCATCAACCCCATCAGGTAGGAGGGTCGCGATGTTACTTCCAGTGACATTTTGGTAAATATTTTGACTTTCTTCAATTATGTTGATTTTTTTTTTTTATCCTTTTTGCTCCTTTTATATCCATATTTCTTGTAATGACTCCAAAATTCTCCCGAGATTATTTTACCTATAAAATTGACATTTAAAGCAAACAAATAACATAAAAACGAGAGATTTAACATTAAGAACATAGCTCTTTTCAAGACCTATCAAAATACCCCCAACTTAGCTCTTGGTCGTCCCGAGCAAGTTAAAACTAGAAATATGCATTCAGTCAAGCAAAATATGAATCACTTATTTGTTCATTAAGATTGTTTATATGTTCACTTGACTTACACAAAAAAAATTGATCTTCATCTCTTTTCTCAACAATCTAAGAAGTAATAATACATACAAGCATTTAGAAATTTAAAATTTTACCAACAAAGAATTGAAACTTATTTTTGAATAGAAAAATCTTTTTCAAGCAAAATCATAAAAGAAATGATTGCAAAGCTTTAGTTTATTTAAGAGCTAAAAATTAGTGGAAAGGTGATATCTCACTCTCAATTCTTTTCTTCATACACTGGTTCGGTTATCGGTCTAAGATATACCTAACTTGCATTAGAGAGAGACAATTCTAAGACAAGGGTGCCTTTATAAACTTATGCACACAAATCTTAATTGGCATTTCTTTTACCTAGAGGGATAGCTTTCACACTTCGACTGTGGGGAACTTATCACTCTTTCCTCGTGGGCCCTATCTAGACACATGGATGTAATTTTTCACCTCTATCCATGCACATACACACGTTAATGAAAGTTATGTTATTTTGCAAGCTTACTTTATTATTATTATTATTTGTATATGCTAGCAACTTTTTCTTTTCTCTCTCTCTTTTCTTTGTAGGTCATATTTTATTCTCTTTGTCTAGACTTGCTTCTAAAATAAGTTGGTTATTCTCAAGACCAAAAGTTGTCCTATCGGGGTGATAAAGAAAACCAAGTAGATATGACATTTCTAAACGTTTAAGATTTTAAATAAACATAAAAACAAAGCATTCAATTTTTTATGAAATTAAAAGGAAAAGATTTTTCTTTTGAAAAATGGTTCCAAAATTTTGTTTGAAAATTTTAAAATGTCTAAATTTTGCTTGTATTTTTACTAAAAGAGTGTGATCAAAATTTCATAGATAAGGAAGAAATGATTGTGTAAAAATCAATTGAGAGCATAAAAAAAATGAATAGTGATTCTTTTATGTAACTTCATAGTCATTTAAGGAAAATCAAGAAATAATAAGAAATCAAAAGTTATGAAGAAGTCAAAGATTTATAATCTTAGAGAATCATAGTCATGTCATCAAAATATAACAGAGCTATCAAGATATCAAGATATATCAAATCAGAATTACATATTTAAATAACCCGAGCTCAGATGCTCAAGGATTCTAGACATGCATTTATATTATCATAAAGCAAAAATTTTTAAATGGCTTATTTTACAACCCTCAAAAAGTGAAAGAGCATGCAACACACGTAATGTTTTCTCATCCCCAACTTTAAAATTGAACATTGTCCTCAATATTTAAAATTTGCAAATAAGCTCGAAGACAAAAAAGTAAAGGGGAATAGAAAACTCCCCTGATTTTTGCACAACAGGTGGTGGTAGAGCGATCATTCTGCTTCAAATTTAATTTTCCTTCCATTTAGGGTATTCCTAGAAAAAGAAAAGAAAAGAAAAGAAAAACAAGACAAAACAAAAGCTATATATAAAGAAGTTAGTCTAAAATATCTACTCCTCAAAAGCAATTGAATTTTGTTTTATTTTTTACGACTGGCTACCTTCAGGAAGGACAAATTTTTAATGTTGATTGCCCGACATGACCATTTTTTTTCCTTTCAAGGTATGTAGAAATTCTCGTGCTTCTTCTGTCCTCTCTTAGATGAATCTATATAGCCTGGTAGGGTTATAAGAGTACTTATCTTTTGATGAGAACCAAACAGGTCAAATTTGGGTTTTCTAATTTTTGACAAAAAAAAGGAGAAAAAAGAAAGAATCAAAAGACTCAAGTGATCCAAAAGAGTCGAAACAAAGAAAAGATTCAACAACTGACTCTGACTTGTAAGGAAAATATGAGCAATGGTAAAAAAAAAATGTAAGAGATGCCAGAGGGAAGAAGAGAACGCTTGATGATCTCAAACTCTGTTATCTGAGACTCCTCGAGATGAAACTGTGACTTATACTTATCCTTACTAACTTGTGTTTGGTAAGGCGGGAAATAAACATCTTCTCCATCGGTCGAAAGTTCCTTAGATACCTCGGTCTCGATATCACAGATGATGGAAGGCTCTGAACAACTTTCCAGTGTAAGCGCGGGATGTGCAAGTCGAGGAATAGACTCTACCTTTAATGAGCATGGGGGCTTGAGTCTCCAGGTGAGACTCAATAGATTCCTACACATACTAAAAAGAAGCATTAGTAAGTCCATATATGATAGAATCCAAATTCTTACCTTGACCTGTACTCTGAGGAACCAACTGCTCAGCATAATGATCGATACAAGCCACTTCACAGCACGACTCAGTATGACTAGAAGATTGTTGGCCCCAAGACTCTTCTAATCTCCCAACTGATTCAGTAATATGAGCAACGAGGTTACTCAAATTACTAAATTTAGTTTTAACTTCATATACAAAACTGAAGCTATCTTTTTGGAAACTAGAGGATTCTTATTGGCTGAAGGATGATTCTTGCACAATCTCACAAGAATTATTAGAAGCTCCTTAACTAATTCTTCTAAAGAAATACCTGAATTGGAGGAAGAAGAATGTATCGACAATGGTGTTTGGCTAGGTATCTCCCAAAGAGGGTAATATTCATGTATAAGACCACGCAAAACCTGTGATTGCCCAATAGCCAAATCTTGAACAAGAAAGGTTAGTTGTGAAACTTGACTTTTAAGTTCATTTATTTCTCTTACATCTTGTTCTTCTTTACGTTGAGCTGCTTGTCTCGAAAGAAGTGCATTAAAAATATTCATATCCGCCATATTAAAACAAGTGACTCAAAGAAAGAAAACTTTTTTCGGTGTTTTTAAAGTTTACAAGTTAAATTTAACTAAGAAAGAGATTAAATTGCTTAGCATCCCCAGAAACGACGCCATATTTTCGACTCTGAAACGATGTCGTTAATTGACTCCAAACTGAAACAAAAACATTTATAAATCACCGAAACCTACATCTTATACTAACAAGTAGCATAAGCAGCAAGTACGGGGTCGATCCATAGAGAGGCTAATGTCTAATCTTTTCTTAAGGTAAATTCGACTATAAAAGCAATAAAAATGGGAGGTTTTGGGTTTTGATGAAATGAAAAACATGCTTGAAATTGAAAGATAGAGGATAAATGTAAACAAAGATTGGCCAATCTAGTTTCTATAACAAGTTAGACATTCAATGCAATTTCTATCATTGATTCCTATAAATTAATTATGCAATCGAACTATGCACACAACTACTCACTTGACTTAACTAAGCTAACCTCTACAATACTTCTAATCCTATTGGGTTTGATAACGTCCAAATAGAATTAAGAACATATGCATCATGCTTAAAGATTCAATTGTGTCGATTAATTGTCAAGAAAGTCATATTCAATTAATCGAAATTATCTTTGAATCTAGCAATTAATGTATTCTAGGAATCGCCATTAAATACATAATTAACTATTACCACTTAGTAGACCTTAGCTAGACATTCTTATGCAAGAATACATTTAAATCAACATACTCATGCAAGATCGTGACAAGACTAAGAATCTTAGCATTACATGCTCATGAGATAAAGATCCATAAACATGCTTTTAGAAGTTCAAATTGATTCAAAGAAGCATAGATTCATATTGCAATTAGTCAAAGAAGAGCAAAAATCTTAATAAATATGCCAGAAATTCTTAAACTAGAAACAAGATTGAAGGCTTACCTCATAAATCCATAGACAAATCCATGAAGAAGATCCAATCATTTGCTAACAATCTAAAAATAAAATAAAAAATCTAACCTAATTAACACAGAATTATAGAGAAGATGAAAAAAATTGGAGAGAAACATCAAACTGAAGGAACTCTTAAACAAGAGTATCCATGAGCGTGTTCAAATCTTTCCTATTTCATTGTGACTGAATTATCGCACACAAATTCTAATAAATAGGTATGTAATTCCACACTAATTATAGGCATGCTTTCATAAATAAATAACAAAAGATTGAGTAAACATACTAGTTGAAGACCATCTTCACTTCGAACTCAATCCAGTGGAAGCAAACCCTCTACGGTCTTTATCGCCCAGCAAACAGTCGCCTAGCAGCACGATCGTCTACACGAATGGAAACACACGAACAAGCAGCAATCGGGGACGACACCACCACTTAGAGCCCTTGGTATTCTTAGAGTGAGAACCCAAAGAGTGGACTTTGATGGAATTTATAGAGGAAGGAGGAAAGGGAGGATCGTGTAGAACGACAAAGCAATTGGGAGAAAGCTATCGTATAGCGGGTGCTTGTCGCTTAAAGAAAGGTACACGATCGTGTAGGTTTTACTAAGCGATTGTCTAGTAATTAGTAAGCGATCGTTTAGAAAACTCGGCGCGCTAAACGATCATTTAGAGAACGCGTGCGATCGTTTAGTACGTGAGGTGTGCGATCGTTTAAGTGATAAGGCGCTATCGTATAGGCTCTCAACTAAGCGATCAGAATGTTTCTACACCTTGAGCGATTTTTTTCGAACTCTTTGCAAAAAATGAAACCAATTTTCATTTTATTCTTCAGTTACAATAACCGAAAATGATTTTCCCACTAATGCACGATTTAAGAGAAATTTCTGACCAATTATCACATAACCAACCAATTAATTAATAAATGAATATAATCATATTATATTCTTAACCTATAGTTTGATATCATATATCTACTATAGTAATTTCTCATCTACTTGATATAAATCATATTTATATCTAATTTCTTCCACAATAATATATCTCATACATTTAGTCAATTATATCATATATAATTAACGAGTTCAATTATATCATATATAATCGAACTCTCTCTTGTCAATTTGAACATTTCAAACTGACCCAAAAACTGATTCTCGACTTCATCTAAGCTACCTATAGGACCTTATAGACCCGTGGCTTGAAATTTCAACGGTACGTGAATAGCTGACTAAGCTCTTTAGCCACAAGATCCACCACCCGTTAACTGCCAGACATTCCACTAAAGACTAACAGTTGAACACTTCTTACCACATATATATTTCTGTGTCCATCGGATATAACCAATCATGAGTATGATGACCCTTCCCAGATGCGCGTAAGTATAGCTGGACCAATTTACCCTTTTGCCCCTGTAGTTACATCTCACTCCTTAAGTACTACTGATTTCTCTAATGAACAATATAACATAGTCCAACTATGTGTGAATACCCTGTCTCTTATACACATCTAGATGTGTATAAGAGACAGCTAGTGAAGTGAAGTCTCTGTCATGAACGATGTTATATAACAAGACGTTAACACTTTGTGGTCAGGTCTTATACAAACTCTTTGTATAGGATGCCCCCGCTCGCATGTCCTCTACACGAATGATCAGGATTAGACCATCTGTGACCTGTCTCTTATACACATCTAGATGTGTATAAGAGACAGCTACTTACCCCTACCTCGGAGAAGGAGTGAATTCCATCTTGTGTAGCTGAGTTTCCAGCTTCCAAATCAGACTAATCCCCAAAATAGTAGGTTTGAGTCGACGAGCTGGCCACTCGCACCCATATAAATCAAAGGACCGCTTTCAATGGTAGGAGTTCCCAACTCACTCAGGATTGAGGTCATGTTATCTATGATCATCCTAGTGAAGTGAAGTCTCTGTCATGAACGATGTTATATAACAAGACGTTAACACTTTGTGGTCAGGTCTTATACAAACTCTTTGTATAGGATGCCCCCGCTCGCATGTCCTCTACACGAATGATCAGGATTAGACCATCTGTGACAAGTCACAACACTTATGACCATTCTACAAAGCGGGCCGCATCCATAGGTTTCCCTCCTATATTCATATACTACAGACCATTTTGGTTATCACATAAGACATGATCCACTTGTGTGGTGCACCACATACATGCTTAAGTTACATACAGATAACAAGGGATTTTATATTTATTGGTTTGTGGTAAAGCAAATAAAGCAAACAATTGAGCAAAAATAAGAAGTGAAGTAAAATATCATATATTATACATCACAAACGTTCGTATAAACTATTTACAAACTACAGGACACGAGACTTTAGGGCATCAACCCCAACACGAACTCCATATGAAATTTTGTCTCCATTTCTAAAAATGAAAGAAATCTATTTACACTCGTAGGTGTAGCGTTGCGACTCTGAGGATAGTGTTGCAATGCTATTACACAAAAAAGCCAAGAAGTGCGACGCTGGCGTGACGCTCGGTTGTGTAAGGCATACACAAACATTTTCTTTAATATCCGTAGCGTTGTGACGTTGTTAGGTAGGTTGCGACGCTATCCTGTATGACCGAATTAAATATACTATTGCCTTTCAGTGTTGCTCAACACTGGTTGGAGGGTCGCGACACTGCTTCTAGTGGCAATTTGGTAAACATTTTGATTTCCTTCAATTATGTTGATTTCTTGGTCCTTTTTGCTCATTTTTAATCCAAATTTCTTGTAATGACTCTAAAATGCTCTCGAGAGTCTTTTACCTGTAAAATTGACATTTAAAGCAAACAAATAACATAACATTGAGGGATTTAACATTAAGAACATAACTTTTTTCAAGACCTATCGACCACTGAGGTTTGCATTTCTCTACCATGGAATTATTTTTTACCATAATTGTTCTCCAATTTTCAGGCCTTTGTGGTATGAAAATGTATAAAATTCATTCCTTTCTGGTCTTGATTATGAATTTTCTTAGCTTAATTGAGTAACCTATTCATTTTCTCTAAGATTTTAGTTAAAACTCTGAAGTAATTTATATAAGACCTACTAAATGCTTAAATTTTGTTACGTAATTGTGGGTAAATCAAATAGCGACTTAAGTAATTGAGTAAATTTGGGAAAAATTATCTCCTTGGAATATTTTCCTTCTCCGTATCAATTCATATGACAACTTGAATTAGAATTATGTTAGAATTGATAGAATACAGAAAAGAAAAAAGGAGATTGACTCTTTTCAATTCATATGTTAGTTAGAATTTCGTTATGATTCTTTTCTCTTCCATTTTGTAGTTTTCTATATATAATAAAAAGAAAAGAAATAGAAGAGGAGAGTGAAAGAGAATGAAATCTTGTAAGTGAGGAAGAGGGGATACATATCTGAAAAACTCTTTGTGATAACCATATTTTTATGAATCTTGAATAAAAATTCCCATGGTTGATCTTGGAGTGGATGTAGGCTCAATGAGCTGAACCACTATAATTCCTGCATCAGTTTTCTTACCTTTCTTTCTTGATAGAAATCACTTTATTCAATTATCTTACATTTTCAATTTCCTCTTTTATTTTCTCTTCAATTTGCACAAAAGGAAGAAATCTTTTTAGTTTGAGTTTGCATGTAATCTAAAGGGAAGAGAGGTAATTAGAATCAGAAATAATTCTTTTGTTTACTAAGTGTTGAAATTTAGCTACCAAGTGTTGAATGACACGTGTGAAACCTTTCTTTTTGGTTTACATGAACATTTTTGTTACATAAGTTTAATGTGAAACATTGTTGAAGTCTAATTTGACCATGTTTGTCTACAATTAAGGTTCAATATAGAAACGCCCCCATCTTAAAATCTGCGATTGAAGCCTTAGTGTTACTTGCCTGCTTTTTAAGATTTTTTTAACGGTCAATTGGGTATTTGAACAAAAATTCACTATTTTAGAGTCAATTGGATATTTGATTAATTGAAAGAAAATAAAAAACCAAAAAAAAAAAAAAAAGAAAAGGGGGGAAGAAATACATGGATTTTTATGGATATTTGAGGAAGATCCATGGTTCAAAAAAAATTAAAATACATAAGGGGAATTAATTCTCTGTGATGACTTTTCTTATAAGTGATTGCATATAATGAAAATTAATTTAGCATTTTTTTTATGAGGAAACAAGTATGGTGTTTCATTTTTAGAATAAAATTAATTTGAAATGAATTTTGACTAAATCATCCCACTAATGACATGATTTAAGGGAATTGAAAAAAAATTCAGTATATTGACTTTTCATTTTGTGTTGAGTAAATTAGTGGAGTGATTAATGTTGGTTGTTAGACATGGTTTTTGTTTTGGAAAATGAGGAATTTACAGCGACACAATATCTATAATGTGGTCTAATAGTTGTTGATCATCAAATATGATGAATTTAAGCTAACGATATTTCAAATTTTTATATATGGTATGAGAATTAAGAAATTTTATTCCATCGTTACATTTAAGAATGATATTCATATTTATTTGATTAGTATATATTATAACATTTCATGAGTAGTAAATGATATGTCTAATAAGAAAATAATAATATTATTGTTATTGGATTGTTTTCCATACCTTAAATTGGATGTTATTATGATTTACTTGAGCATGTCTATTAGCATGTTAGCATGAATGGAAATAATATTCCATATGTGTTATATTTGACAAAGTTTATACATAATTAAATTGTCATGTTTGGTCATTAATTTTCATGAAGTTAAAAGGTATTATTATTACTTTTAAATTGAGTGTGACCCTATAACATTATTTTGATTATCACCTACCTTATTTGCAGTATGAAAATATGAAAATCCATCATTTTTATGTGGAAGCTTGTAAAATTGATGGTAATTTGAGATATTGTCTAAGCTATAAAATATGTGGATGTTTTATAAGGACTTTTCATGGATGTATAAGTTAGAACAACTATCTCTATTGGTATGAGGCTTTTTGGGGTCAAACCCAAATGCAAAGCCATGAGGGTTTTTGTGAAGATATTTGGAGAGTTATTATTCCTAATAAGTGGTATCAGAGTCGTCTCCTAGCTTAACCATGTTAATGTAAATTCTCATGTGTCGAACAAAGATGTAGTAGAGCCTCAACGTGAAAAGTATGTAAGGTTTGAGAGGAATTTAACAGATACTCGTACTAAAGACCTAATAATGGGAGTAATTCTAGAATTTTCAAAAGTATGAGACTCAAACCCTTACAATGGTCCATAGTCCTTTATTGGTCTATTGTGATAGACTTGATGGTTCATAGCCCTTTATTTGGGCAGTCCTAGTATGAACTTGATGGATAGAACTAAAACCTTTAAATTCCATAGTCATTTTTTTGGGGTGTCTTGTTATGGACTTGATGGAAAGTTGCAAAATCTTCAAAACTCTATTTTTGAATGGTTTGTCTTTGAAAGACTCGATGAAGTTGGCCTTAGTATGGACTAGATGTGAAGTCTTCATAGCTCAGTTTTTTAGTAGTCTATTGCGATGTACTTGATGAAGCAATAAACGTGAATGTGAATATGTGGTCGCCTTTTATGAAAAAGATTTAAGGGTCTTTTTCTAGAATTTTCACGTTGACCTAAGGTTCATTGTGCATGACCTTAATAGCACACCTTTATCATCGCATAATCAATAAAAATTTAAGGAGAAAACGTGTTGTAAGGATCTCAACAACAGTTATTGAAAGTTCAAGAGGTAACTTACTCTCTTTAATAAAGTTGTTGCCCTATTTCACTATGCATTAATTCAAATCGTCAGGATATTGATGTTTAAGTTTATTCTCCTATATTTGCTAAGATAATAACTTATTGTTTTTCTAATTGCCAGTCATTCCTAAGGGACTGTTTCGAATGACTAGTCAATTAGTCATTTGTTGGAATGACTTGTCATAAAATTAGCCAAAAAATTCTAAATGCATTTTCATATTTAATTTAAATTTAAAAACAATTTTTTTAAATTTAATTTAGATATGAAACAGTTTTTTTTTTATTTAATTTGGAATTTTTTTTGTTTGATCCTTATAAAAAGAAAAATGGTTGTTTTAGTCCTTAAGGTGAAATTTGAGTTTTAGCTTATTTCCCTCTATTTTAATGATTTAATTATGAGCAAAATTTTTACTCTATTTCAATCCTTCTTCGACGAGTGCACGTCTAAGAAGGATATTATGTTAACCTTGTGAAGCAATCGACTTATGGCAATTAACACTGAGGTCAAGCTGATTTTACCTTCAAGGTAGTAATTTCTACGACACAACAATTAAGATCTAGAATTGAATTTTTTGATGCTCCATTTTTAACACATCTTACACTCCCCCTTCTCTATAGTAAATTATCTATAGCCTTATCATTTAAAAAAAAAAAAAAAAATCGAAATACCATTTGGGGTTTTCATTCAATACATGTGATGTAGGATCCAAATATTGAGTTATGCTCAATTGATAAATAATTATTTTTCGTCTTTCAAATATCTAGATATAGTATTTATACTTTTAATTAATGTTAACATTTAGAATTAGTAATTACTCGCCACCAATAATTTAGTCGATTTTGATAAGCGTGGCTAGTTTAACCTTCACTTAATCATCCACTAATTTCAACACAAAAAAAAAAAAAAAAGTAAAAATGTTTGTAAACCAACTCATTTTAATAAATATCAAATTTTGTATAAATTTAAGTTGATTGGTACACAAATTAACCACGGACTAAAATTTTACCAAAAATAACAAATTTAGCTCTCATGTTACTTTTCTTTTCAATACAATCGAATTTTGTATCATACCTATGTTTTGTAATTCAAAACATTTTTAATGATTTTTTTAAAAGAATATATTAGTTTCATAATGATCAATTATTTCAAACTGCACCTTCTTGGCGAGGATGTGAAAAGAAATGAGAGATAAGAGATAAGAGAAAGATAAAAAGAAATTATATATATAATATATATATATAAAGGTTTGAGATGAAGGTTAAAAGAGAGAGGAAGAGCAAGTGGTGCAAAGTAAATAAAAATGATGTTTTAATCTAAGGAACAAGAAATGAGAATGAGACTTATCATTTATTTCATAATAATGAAGAATGTGAATGTAATTGTTTCTTCTAATTCAGAAGTTTTTTAACGGTGTGATAATTTAGGGTCGGTTTGGTAGAGAATTAAGATGTTTCAGATTCATTAAATATGTTTGATAAATAATTCGAATTCTATTTCTGAAAACTGTTTTCAGATTCAATGATCCAAACAGATAACAACATTTTCATGTTTTTATATATCCAAATTTTGAATTTTAAATTTTAAAATGCATAAGTATATTAAATAAAACAAAAACATATAAAAATACAATATATCATATTATAAACTCATTTCATTTTTTTAAAAAAATATAATATGTATTATATAATGTAATATAAATTATATATGATTACTAAATTATATATCTATAACTTTCTTTTTAACATAAATCATATTCACAAATAAATTTATAATGGTTTGTTGTCAACTAAATATTAGTAGATAACTACAATTATAGTATCAAACATATTTTAAATAATTGTTTAAATTAAAATATAATTTCTAAATCTACTACTAAATAAATTTATGAAAATATGGAATACAACTCTATTTTGATTTGAATTCTCTATTTTCATGAGTTACTAGTGTACTTTTGTTTTATTGTTTCCTTTCATATACCTTTTAATGGATAATATTACTTTTTGCCCCAAAATAACTTTCTTTCTATTTTCATTCATTTTCGAAATTATAATTAGTTTATTTAACCCAAATGGTGAAATCTAATTGTTGTTGGCTTAAGTTCATTGAGATAATTCTAATTTTTTTTTTATCACTGTGAAATGGACTACTATAAATAATTATTAGAACGTATTATTCTTTAATTTTCAACCATTTATTTATGTACTTTTAAAGTTAAAATATCATTTTAGTTTCTATACGTTGATATTTATTCCATTTTGATTCCTTCATTAAATTAAAATAAAAAACGAGTTGAATTGAAAATAAAAATAATAAAGTAATATAAAGTATGATAGAAAATTAAAAAGGAAACTTAAAAATCATTCTTTTAAAAAACTTTTCAATTCCTCCCTTCCCCTCTTTTTTCTTCATCTTCATCTTCTCCCCCACTCTTTCTCACTTCCACTTCTTCCTTTTTTTTTTCATTCCCTCATTTTCTTTCTTCTTCTCCGACACCAACAAGCCGTATTGACATCGTAGAGGATTTCTTTAAGTTGTCGACGTACCCTTTATAATGAAAGAGATCAAGTCGTAATGTAGTTCATACAATTTTTTTTGGCGCCGTTCACATTTTAAGCTCATGCGGGCTAGGAGCATCATGCAGTTTAGGCTCTTGCGATGAGGAGCTTCTTCATTTAAACTTCAGAAGCTCTTATTTCATCATGGTTTTGATTATCCTCTTCATTTGTAGAATTCGTCAATATGATGAGTTTTGGCTTCACTATCAAGGAATCTTTCGTACTTATGTCAACAGAAAATTTCCTCTTCATGCATGAAGGGACACAAGTGTGAATCTTTTCGTCGTTGTTTTCTTCATGGAATGAGGTTGGCTTCAAGATTTTCATCCTTCCTTTACGTCGATCGCTTGTTGTCTTGAGATGATCAAAAGCAGATACTGGAGGTTGATCTTTCTTTGATGTGGACGTACTTAGCCTTTTGAAGGCTGAAGTTCGAGCAGAAGTAGTCGTTGGACATTGGTCTTCTTCTCCTACCGTGGCCATACTCAATCTTTGAAAAACTGAAGATCGAGCACTTGAAAGCTTAATACGATCGAAGACAGAAGTTCTTTGCTTCATTTCTTCTAAGTCTTTGACTTCTTCAGCAGTCACATGATTGTTGTTGACTTCTACTATGCCGACAGTGTGACATGCAATAACTTCTTATACTTTCTCTGGATGATTATTGAGAAAGCTTATTGGGAGAAATTCTATCGAAATTGACGGCCGTCGGAATTGAGTGAAGTCTTTGTCTTCTTTCTTAGTAGGCTTAGGCTTCTGTATCATCTTTTTACCTTTTTTTATTATGAGTCTTGTTTCTTCTTCTATAGCTTCGATAGGAACGCAACTCTTTTTGGGTGGAGTTTGGTTGTCTTCTCTTTCGATGAGTCACTATTATCCACCTTTCGTTGTCATCTTCAAAAAGCTCATCTTTCTTTTTGGAATTTGCTGTTTGAATCTCTTGTTGGAACCGAACAACTATAGGCTCGAATTCTCCAAACTAGATCGGACTTTGTCTTTGAGTATGGGACACAGACAGTATTGGAACATTTGAAGTCACCACTATTGTAGCGTGATTTGTCTGAGCTACTTCATCCAAATCTAGCTCAATCTTCTTTTCACGAGCTAACTTCATAATTCGTTCCTTCAGCACGAAACACCTTTCATCTGGGTGACTAATGACCCGATGATACTTGCAGTAGTTAGGATCATCTATTTTTCCTTTTTGTTCTAGTCGCTTGCATTCCGATAGCTGAATAAGTTGCTTCTCTAGTAGTTGCTCCAACATATCTGCCACATCAGAGTCAGGGAATGGATAAACCTTCTCTTGTCGCTTTTTAAGAGTTGGACGACGCTTTTCGTCCTCATTGTGCCTTCTTTCAAATTTTGTTTGTTTTTCCTTTGGAAGAAAATTTCAGTGGGGTCACATGAACGACCATAGATTCTTTTGTGGCATTACCCACGATCTTTTCAGTGCCCTTGGCATCATTTTTGTATTTTCTCCCTTTAAAGACTAGGAAATCTTTAGTTCCCCTATTGGCAATGCTCAGCTCCATATCATGAGCGCATGTTGCCAGCTTCTCAAACGTACGAGGTTTTATCCCTTGTAGGATGTAGAGAAGTTCCCAATGCATACCCTGCGTGCACATTTCCACAGCAGATAACTCGGTGAGTCGATCTTTTCAATCCAGACTCAGAGCTCTCCATCGATTAATGTAGTCGACGACTAGTTCCCCTTTTCATTGTTTGGAGTTTGTCAGCTCCATCATGCTGACGGTGCGTCTGGTGCTATGGAAGCGATTCAAGAATTTTCTTTCAAGTTGCTTCCAGCTATCAATCACCTCAGGCTCTAAGTCTGTGTACCAGTCAAAAGCGTTCCCTTTGAGGGTTCTGACGAACTGTTTGACCAGTAGATCTCCTCTTGTTCCCACATTTTTGCATGTTTCTACGAAGTGGGCGATGTGTTGCTTTGGGTTGCCCTTTCCGTCAAATTGTTGGAACTTTGGGGGCTGATATCTAGTAGGCATTCTCAGGTTGTCGATCCTCTGAGTGTATGACTTAGAATACATGAAGGAGGTTTGAGCCGGCCCTTCATATTGAGCTCTTATGGAGGTCATGATCATGTCTTGTAGTTATTGGACCGACAAAGAGGCCACCGAGGCTGATTGTTGCGATTGGATTTTTTGTAGCACGGTCTTCCCCTTGTCGATTGCTTTCATCGTGGGTGCTAGGCTTGATTGAGCAACCTTTCGAGACTGCATTTGTTTCTTCAGGGCAGCGATCTCGTGGTCTTGCTCCTCGACGACTTTTATCAAGAAGTTAATCTTCCTTTCCATTTCAGCCATGGCCATTTCCGCCGTCATATCCGCCATCATGACAGAAATCACATCTGGTGGTGAATCTCTTTCCGGTCTGTCAGGTGCAAAAGTAGAGTTGTCGAACAAGGGGTTTTTCTTGATGACAACCCCACTTTGTGGGGATTCCATTATTTGTTTCAAGATGTCGTGGGTGATGGGGGAGCTTTTCTCTTGCTCTTGCGTGATTTCTTTTGAGCGGTCGCAGGTGACTGGTCCCTTGTATGAGCTATTTGCGGAGGAAGCTTTGGATGCCATCTTCTTAGGAGATTTAGATGCCATCTTCTTAGGCGCCATTTGGCTTGTTTGAATGCTGAGAAAAAAATGAAAGGTAGAGAGGTCCCACCGGGCGTGCCAATTTGTTCGCACGAGATTTTTGGAGAAATGTGTTTCGTGGAGTTGAACTTGAGTTGGTGTTGATGTTGGAGTTGATTTGATGCGATGTGGTTCGATCTCTAATATTTGATCCTCTGTCAGTTGGGTGAATATGCTTGACTTGGAGAAGAAAAGCACCGAACGTTCTTGAAGTAGAAGTCTTGGAAGCTTGGAGTAGAAGTCTTGGAAGAGTATTTGTGTCTTCAAAGGTCTTCTACCTTATAGGAGTGCAACTTCGGGAGTCTTGAAAGCTTGAAGTAGAAGTCTTGGAAGAGTATTTGTATCTTCAAATGTCTTCTGCCTTATAGGAGTGCAGCTTCAGGAGTCTTGGAAACTTGAAGTAGAAGTCTTGGAAGAGTATTTGTGTCTTCAAAGGCCTTCTTCCTTATAGGAGTGCAGCTTCAGGAGTCTTGGAAGATTGAAGTAGAAGTCTTGGAAAAGTATTTGTGTCTTCAAAGATCTTCTGCCTTATAGGAGTGTAGCTTCAGGAGTTTTGGCATCTTGAAGTAGAAGTCTTGGAAGAGTATTTGTGTCTTCAAAGGTCTTCTGCCTTATTGGAGTGTAGCTTCAGGAGTCTTGAAAGCTTGGAGTAGAAGTCTTGGAAGAGTATTTGTGTCTTCAAAGGTCTTCTGCCTTATAAGAATGTAGCTTCAGAAGTCTTCAGGAGTCCTTTGCTTGTTAGTGAATTCTCTCTGGGTCTTCTGAGTGTAGAAAATGCTGCTCTTACAAATGAAGAGAACTTCTCTATTTATAGAGTTCTCAGGTGGGCTTCGTGCCTTGAATTGGTCTATGAGCCTGACCCTTGGGCTCAATTACTTGGTTTTGGTCTGATCTGGAATTTGGGTCCAATCAACTTTTTTTTTTTTTTTTTTTTTTTTTGTAGTTTGGACTTTAAGCCCAAATAGTAATATCAAATTGGACCAATTTAATCTCATCTGATTCATCCGCGTGACCTCATCGAAACTTATCTTCAATTCAATTCGGGACATGTGTCAACTTCTAATTGGACCCAAAGTCAATGATTTAGAAATTCGTCATTAATTTAGCAAACGGCGTGGTGACTTGTGATTGGTCCAAAATTTCTCATTCAACAGAGGAATTTGAAATGAATCTTAAGAAATCCAGAAAGGTAAAGAAACAAAAAGAGGAAAAAATAGAGAAAGGAATTTGAGATGAATCTCAAGCAACCTTTTTGCTGTGCTGAAAAATTGCAGAACGATTTTAAGTGTGAGATTCAATGGGTTTATTAGATTTTTTGAGTTTGTTGGAGGAAAAAAGAATGAATTGCAATCTTCTTTCTACCAAATTACCATCCTAAAATTTGTTTCTACTTAACCAATTCTGAGAATAACTTTTAGGTTTATGGTTGATTTTGGTCCATATATTTATTAAATAAATAAAATCCTAAACCATGCATACTATATATTATAACATATTATAACATACTTTCAATGCATGATACATGCTTACTATTGTGGGATTTTAAATTTACGTGATATACTTTATGCACATACAAGATTTAATTTAATTAAACATACATTCAAAATGCATAAATAATTAAACACACATTCATAATGCATAAATAATTAAACACAAACTGAAATGGACTAGTTTTGACATCCTAAGCAAGAAAACAAGCTAATTATTACATTAATAATTGAAAAACAAAAACCAAAAGCTTCTGGACCGCTTGAACCGACCCGAATCATCTGAACCGAACCTCTAGGGCTTTAAAATGGGCTGAACCGATCAAAATCATGCCGAACCAACCTCCAAGACCTTCAAACTGATTCAGTTGAACCGTTGGACGCAGTGTTGCAACGCTCCATCCTAGTGTTGCAATGCCACGGCAACACCTTCATTTCTGGGCTAGCTGAAGAACAGCGATGCAATGCTATGAGGGTAGCACTGCGATGCTGTCTGACAGAAGCTTCAATTTTGGAATTCTGCAGCTGAACATGCTTCAGATTTTCTTCAATTACAACCTAATTACAACTCTATTGACTCTAATAAATTTATAGATTCTTAATCACACGTTAAGGCCCATAAACAAAGAGCCAATTACAACAATTACTTGCAAATTGAAGGGAAAAATATATGCCAAAACAAAAAATTATTCATTTCAGCAACCATTTTATGCAATTCATGGAAAACACCCACCATACTAAAATTAACGTAAATTGAGTGCTTAAAACATACTCTAGTACCAATTAATGGAGTTGACATTCAACAAATGGAAATAACTAAGGATCTAAGCACTCTAACTACATCAATTTTAGTTAACTAACATGCATGTTCATAGTTTTAGCATATTAGGGTTTCAAGCGAATACTTTTGATGATTCTCCCAAATTGACTAGATTCACCTCGAGTTTCTTCTTCAATCTCTATAGTAGACCACCACAAGTATCTTCTCTGCTAATCTCAGGCCTTAGATTGAAGTGTGGTCTTCAAATTGAGGGAAATTTGAAGTGGTTTTGAGAGTTGAGGTTGAGAGGAAAATTTGATTTTTCTTTTTCTTTTTTCTTCTGATTTTCAGATTGCATGCCCATTCAATCTGATCTAAAACTTCAATATATAGAAGAAGATCATGCAACTGAGAATAAACATGAAGTAGTCACTTCATATTCCATTAAACTTAGTGGCTTGAGGTGTTATTCAAAGTGGAATAAGTGAGATTATCCTACTTTCATTTATTTCCAATTTTTCCAATTAAAAAATTGAATTATTTGAAATATGTAGAACTTATTTAAAAATTTAATTTCAAATTAAAATTAAATAAATTTCATAAATCTAAAAACAATTAATTCATTTCTATATTTTTGTATTTATAAAAATTCAAAAATTAATAATTACTAAATTGGAAAATTAATTAAACTAATTTAATTAATTTAATTTAATATCAAATATTAAATTAATATAACATCTCATTAAATATTTAGATCGTATTTAAATATTGTCAACTCTTTAAAATCAAAACGTTTTTAATTCGATAATTAAACATCAATTATATCAAATATAATAATCCAAACCCTAAACTGAGTTTGAACATTTCAAATTCTCTCAACACGCTATTCTAAGGTTTAATTCTCTTATGAGCTAGTAGATGGACCTAATGGACTTACAGATCATGAGCTCCAACGATTTGAGATTAATTGACTAAACTCTTTAAATCAAATTTAATCAATATTTGTTAACTACCGAGACATACCACTATAGCTCCGTAGTTGCATTCTTCTCACTGTAGATATATTTTTGTCCACTTGATTTAACCATAATCAGTATGTCAATCCTTCACAGATCGTTCGTATTTATGGCTCGGTCAAAAATATCACCTTACCCCTGTAATACATCTTGCTCCTTAAGTTTCCACTAATCCTCTAATGAACAATTGATTTATGGTCCTACCAATAAACTGAATCCCTCTTAGCCACGAGAGGGTGAGACTCTTTTGTTCAAGACCAAGAGTCAGTACTTAAGGGAATAACCTATCTGTTAACTCTAAAATAGGTAGGAGTGAATTTCGTCTTGTACAACTATGTCCCCAGCTATCTATCCGATCTTACCTTTAAAATGGGAGGCTTATTTAGTAGTAATGTCGAATCACTCTCACCTATGCAGATTAAAGGATAATCCCGAATAAACAGAAGTTCATAGTTAGCTCAGGATTAAGATTGAGTTACCTTAGGTCATCAAATTGAAATAGTCAGTTTTAACAGAAACGGTCGTTATAAAGAAAAGTAACTATTTCGTGGTTCGATCTTATGCGAACATCTTTTGCATAGGATGCCTCTACTCATATGTCTCTACATGAACAACTTTGAGATCACATTGTTTGTATCAATATACAAAGTGAGTCACATCCATAGTGTTCCCAGGATAAGGTACTCAAACTTATCCATATACTTATAGATCTTTTTGGGCTATATACTAAAAATTGATCCTCTTTTATGTTTCTACATAAAGTTTAAGTACTCATGTTATTTTTGGGATTGGTATCCTAATTCTCCCGGAGTCTCATAGTTTGTAAACTTTGTACACATTGTTATTAATAAAATAAGAGTTATTTTATTTGCATTTACTCATATCCAATAAACAAAGATCCGTGGTTATTGTATGTAAACTTAAGCATTTATATGAGATATACAAGTGGATCATGCTTTAAGTAATCACCTAAAAGGTATATAATATAAGGATAAAGGAGGAATACCTTATCCTGGTGATACTACGGATACGACCTGCTTTGTAGAGGTTTACAAGTGTTGTGAACTACTATAAATGGTCTGATCCCGACCATTCATTGGAGACATGTGAGCAGGGGTATTCTATACAAAGAATATGTATAAGATCGGACCAAGAGATGATTCGTCTCTTCATATAACGTCGTTGATAATTGAGACTTACATCTCACTAAAACAACCATAGGTGACATGATCTTAATCTTGAGTGTTTTGGGAACTCCTGCCTTTGAGGGCAGTCCTTTGATTAGTATGGGTGAGAGTGGCCAAATTGCCAACTCAAGAAGCCTACCTTTTCGGGAATTTGTCTGATTGGGGAGCTGGGAACTTAGTTACACAAGACGAAATTCACTTCTTCCCCAAAGCAGGGGTAAGTAGATAGATTGATATCTTAAGGGCTGATTCTAGGTCTTGAACATAGTGGCCATATCCTCTCTTTGGAAGAGAGGACCCAGTCATAGTAGGACTATGACTTATTGTTCATTAGAGGAATCAGTGGTACTTAAGGAGTTAGATGTAACTATAGGGGCAAAATGGTAAGTTGGCCCAGTTGTACTTACGAACGATCTGTCAAGGGTTATCGCACTATTGATTGGTTGATATGGATACAAAAATATATTTATAGTGAGAGAATGCAACTATCGGTCTTTAGTAGAGTGCATGGCAGTTAACGAATGGTGGATCTCGTGACTAAAGAGTTTAGTCAGTTATTCACGTACCGTTGGAGCTTCAAGCTACAGTCCATAAGGTCCCCTTGTAACTTAATGGATTCAAGTTAAGAATCAGTTCTTGGAGTTAGTTTGAAATGTTCAAATTAACAAGAGGAAATTCAATTATATATGATATAATTGGTGTGATGTATGAGATAACATCAAATAGAGGAATTAAATATGATTTACATTAAGTACCCACAATAGAAAAAGAACAACTATAGGTTATAATTATAATATGGTAAGTTGGTTATCATATTTATTTATGAATATATTAATTATATGATAATTAATTTCTTTTTCTCTAATAATCGATTGAGTGGGAGGTTATTGGTAGTTTTATGGTAACCGTGAGATAAAAGAAAAATTGTTTTCCTAATTTTAGTAGTTGCCTCATTCGGAAAGTAACTCATGAATAAGCTATCAAGTGAAAGAGTTTCACTAAGCGATAGTTGTGCAGAGACTAAATGATCGTGTAGAGTTGATTATACGATAGTCACTCAGCTGATCGTAGCTAAACGATCACGTGGCGTAGTTTATACGATAGGTTTTCGTTTGTTAAACGATCGAGAATACCAAGGTAACCATTGTGGTGGTGTCCTCACTCAATTCGTGGATCGAGTTAGACTCGATTGGGTTCGTGGAGGCTGTGTTCGTTGTTCGTGTTGTTTGTTGGCTGTACCGGTCGTGGCGTTCGAGTGTGCTATTCTTGGACACTTGTAGATTGTTCGAAGGATACTTGAAGAATGGTTCTTCAAAAGTATGCAACCCTCTATCTCTTGTATCATCTTAAAGCATGCTATAATTTCTTGTTGTACATGACTTGTTAGTTTTCATTTTGAGACTGTAATTATTTATGTTCAATTCGAATGGAATTTGGAATGATCTCTTCCGCTGATCATGGAAATCCTCATGTTAGATTTTTTGCAGTTATAGCCATGGGTTAATTTATTGGATTTAGAAGTGAATGCAATTCAATAACATATTTATCGAAAGAAATCTCAATAATAACTTTATTGTGAATAGAATATGTTTACAAACTGCGAGTATTAGGACAATCCCAACAACTAATCCATTTACAAAGGCCCTCAAGACTAAGGTGTTTGAGGGTTACCTACAGAGTATGGGTCTACGGGACATACCATATTTAATATAGGGAAAGTGGGAGATTTTGTACTGGGTGCGTATTGTATTTCCTAGTTTCTTGTTTTGTGTAGTTTTATATTATTTTGACTTTTATGATGTACATCCCACTAACTTTAGGACAAGTGGGAGATTATTGGGATAGATGCCCTAAATCTCGTAGGTTCTGTAGTTTGTAATTATAATGTACAAACAATTTATTTATCTAATAAAATTAGAGGTATTTTATTGACATTTAATAGCATTAACCCACAAAATCAATAAACTAAGATTCAAGGTTATCTTCTGTAACTTAAACATGTATGTGGAGACATACAGGTGGATCATTTTTAAGAGATAACCTAAACGGTATGTAATATATAGATAAGGTTGGGTACTTTATCCTTGTGGCACTACAAATGCGGTCCGCTTTGTAGATGTTACAACTGTTGTAAAATGGTACAAATGATTTGGTCCTGAACATTCATGTGGTGACATGTGAGTGGGGATATTTTATACAAAGAATTTGAATAAGACCAGACCACGAAATGACTAGTCTCACTATATCACACCGCTGAGAGAAGAGACTTATATTTCACTAGGATTACCATAGGTGACTTGACCTAAATTCTGAGTAAGTTGTGAACACCTGCCTATGAAGGCGGTCCTTTGATTTGCATGGATGAGAATGACCAGTGTCGCCGACTCAATATGCCTACCATTTTGGGGATTTGTCTGATTAGGGAGCTGGGAACATAGCTATATAAGAAGGAATTCACTTATTCTCTATAGTTAAAGAAAGTAGAGAAATTGCTCCCTTAAGGGGCTGATTCTAGGGCTTGAACAATGTGGCGTTACACCCTCTCCTGGTTGAGAGGGTTTGGTCATAGTTGGACTATGACTTATTGTTTATTAGAGAGATCAGTGGTACTTAAGAAGTTAGATATAACTACATGGACAAAACAGTAATTTTGGCCTAGTTGTACTCACGAGCAATTTATGAAGGATCAATGCACCATTGATTGATTTTATCCAATGGACACAAAAATATATCTGTAGTGCGAAAAGTGCAGCTGTCAGTCTTTAGTGGAGTAACTGACTGTTAATGAAAGTTGGGTAATTTAATTAAAGAGTTTAATCAATTATCCAAGTACCATTAAAGCTTCAATCTATAGATCCATAAGGTCACTCGGTAGCTCGACTAGGATTATTGATAATCAAATTGATTTTGGGTTAATTTGAATTGTTCAAATTAAATGAGGAAATTAATTATATATGATATAATTAATTAGTTATATGTAATGTGTTTGATGAATTATAATATATAGAGTTTATTTTGAGAGGAATAAATGTTCATCAACATTGATAATATAACATCGATAATTTAAACTTTGGCTATTTTTTAGGCGATTAACTCATACCAACAAATAAATTGTTATGGATAGATTTGGACTAGAGGGCATAATTGACTTTATGGAGTTCACATTCTATCCGATCAAGAAAATGGCAAAACTCAAGCTAGAAAACCACACCCTAAGATCCAACCATGAATCAAACTGATCTACTTTATTAAGGATGAGACCGAGGCCGACCCTCCTCGTTTGATGATTGGGATATACGCTGATTATTCTTTATTTTGTAAGTCAGATCTTCCCTAAATTATAAATTTACCATTGCTTTCATGTAAGTGTCAGGTCTGTTTTTCCCCATCTAAAGTTTCCCATCTAAAGTTTTGCATCAATATAGACAAATATTAGAAACTGAGGTGAAAAGTAAATAGATACTAGCTAATTTGGAAGAATTGGTTCAACAAAAGCCGTCATAATCATATAAGGAAATATTTAAAAATTGGTGACATTCAATTCAACGAATAACATTTATTCGTGTATTTCATTATTCTTATTATAAACAAACTTCTTTACTTTCCAAATCCAAAAAGACATTATCAACTTACTTACCACTCTCCCTTTTAAAGTAAAAATTAATTCTTTTTTGTAGTACAATAATTATGGGAGGCGGATCGAACCTCACAACTCTTAAAATAAAAGGTCATTTCTATTGTCACTTAATAAGCACATTTTCAAAAGAAAAAAAAAATCTTACTCACCACTTTAAAGGTTATGAAAAAATATTCACCACGTCAAATCTCAATTAAATAAATATATATACTCAAACTTCCTCATTTATTTAAATGACAAAATTACAAAAAAATATTTTCAAATATAGCAAAATATTATAATCCATCAGAGATAGATAATAACAGTCTATTAACGTCTATCACCGTGATATTTTACTATATTTATAAATATTGTTATTTATTTTACTATATTTGAAAACAACTCTAGAAACTCAAGATGAAAATTGCACCCTAAAATAATTTGATGGCAACCTAAAAAGAGAATTGAGATCCAAAAGTCATTGTACTTTTTTAGATCACCGTCATAATCATTTCAATCTCAAATTTTATCTAAAATTCTAATGAAACAATACATGCCAAATACAATCGAATTATGCTACACTGAATAGCAATATTAACTTAGTTAATAGAAATGTGTTTCCAATAATTATCCAAAATACACAATTTTGTGTCCATCAGAATATAGTTGATAAGAACATTAATTCCCATCAAAAGTTGGCTCCAACTAAAAGAAAATTCAAAACAAACAAAAATTTAAAGGAGAGATGGAAAAAACCCAATCCTTAGAGAAGAACATACAAACTAATGAAGATAGAATTATTAAAGAAATGAAACAAAGTTATGTTAAATGTAATATAATTCTGAGTGAAGAAGCGCTTTCACCAATTCATGTGTAGAAGATTTCCAAGAAATAAACATCCATGGAAGTCGAATGATGAACTTGATTCAAACCCATTTGAAACCTTCATTTTCTAGCCGTTCGAGATCTATACCCCAGAATCAGAAAGCAAAGAACTCGGTAACCAAGAATGAAACTCAACAGAGTACCCAAATGACTCCATTTCTGCGATTGCTTAAGACCTCTATTTCTCAAAAACTCATCGCCATGAAGAACACAAACTCCCTCTTCTTTGATCAAACATCTCCTCTTCTTTCCATTTCCTCCATACTCGTTTATCAGAAAGCATTCAAATGGGTACTTGAACAGGCTCAAGTAGTGCATGAAAATCCAGTATTTGGGGATTTCTTCTTTCGAAATGAAATACCCAGAAAACAGAAACGAAGACCCTAAAACAGTTCCAACGAGAGAAGTTCCGATTATGAAATTAGGAACCAGAGCGCTGAAACAGGCGATGACGGAATTCGCCATCAAGATGACAAGCCAAGCGACGAGGGAAAAATAGAGAAACCCTGGAAGTTCTCTCTTCAATCCAACCAACCAGTAAACTGGAATGGCGTAGAGAAGAGCGATTGTTAACAGGAAAGGAAGGAAAACGAGGGTATCTGCTATAACGTAAGAACATACTCTGTAAGCTCCTCTTGAAGTTTCTCTCATTAGAATTCTTCTCTGCTGTAAGTAAATGGGTAAGCCTTCTGTTGAGGCTGACATTAAGAATGCTAAAGTGAAGGCGAAAAACCCTAGTTGGGTTTGTAATTTTAGGTTCTTTGAGTCTGGTTTGTTTGTGAAAATAGTTCCTAGCACAAACCCAATTACCATTGCTTGTATTGTTCTTGATAAGAAGAGTTGCTTTGTTCTGAATACATTGATGCAGAATCTCTGGCCTAGAATTAGGATTTCATTTGCTATTGTGTTCATGAAAATGGGGTTGTTGCTATGTTCTTCTAGATTACCTGGATTTGTATTTGTTTTCATGTCATTTTCAGTTTCACTCTCTTCTTCAGTGCTGACTTCGAGCGATTCTGTTATTTCCATGGCAAATTCAACTACGTTTACTTGTCTAGGAATGGAATGACCTGATTGTCTAAGACGCTGCTCGAGGAGCTCGAGGGAACCTTGGTGAATAATAGTTCCTTTGGCTAATAGCAAAATTTGATCGAAAAGTTCAAGAATGCGAAATCCGGGTTGGTGGATGGTTAGAATAATGGTTTTACCTTGATTTGTGGCCATGGCTTTTAGAAGCAAGGCTACTTGAAGAGCTGAGTTAGAATCAAGTCCTGAAGTTGGTTCATCAAGCAAAAGAACAGCTGGATCATGAACCAGTTCAACCCCAATTGAAACTCCTTGCTTTTCCCCTCCTGAAATGCCTCCCCTTGATGCATCACCAACTCTTATATTGGCAACATGCTCGAGACCAAGCTCCTTCATTATCTCCCTCACTCTAGCTTTGACCTTGTGAATCCCACCATATAGCCTCAAACGAGCGCTGAACATGAGGGTCTCTTCTACTGTAAGAAGAGGAAAAAGATCCTCCTCTTGGATGACATAGCCAGATATTCTTCGAAAATGCTTTGCATTCATCCCCATTTCGTTCACAAGGACATGGCCACAGACTTTGTTAAGTGGGATCATTCCTGCTAGTATGTCCAACAATGTCGTCTTTCCAGCCCCACTAGGACCAGCAATGGCTGTGATCTCCCCTGGCCTAGCCTCACAGTTTACATTCTTCAAAATGTATGAATCCTTTTGGCTTTCCCTGCAGAACCTGCAATTGAATTTGTTGATTGGGCAAGGTAGTTTATAAGAAAGGTTCTTGGTCTTGATTTTGAACGAGGTATCCTGGCAACTGAAGTTAGGTGACTTGATTGATGATCCCATTGAAACACAAAGCAGAGAGGTATAGCCTGTGAAAGATAGGAATTTTGAAGAGTTCAGAAGGTCTGCCTAGAATGGCTCTTATAGGAGAGGAATAGTGCAAGAAGTTGCCTTTTTGTAAGAGTAAACATCACAATGAACGGCCTTATTTTACTTGTGCTAAACTGTGTGCTCGAATCATTTAAACAGCATGAGATGCAAATTGGCTCAACAACCACTAAATCAGGCTGGAGGTCAGTTACTTCATTAAGAAGTTACCTTTTTGTACTGCATTGCAGTATCATCAATCTGAAGAGGTACTCAATGCTTTTCAGGTGAGGTTTTTGACCCAGTAAAAGAACTCTAGTACATTTTTGCCTAATCCCATGTGAAAGCAAGCTTTGCTGCTATTTTGAAATGGGGGACCTATTTAGTTGGTTCTTGGTGTACCAGGAAATTGCAAATAAATTTGGGCCCTTGATTTATTGTTATCTATTGTTTCTTGAGTCGAATTCAGGGTAAATGAGAATATTGCAAACTATCCCAGTGAAGGACCTGGCATCTTTCAAGCATAGTTCACAAATTACACCTTTAGCTTGTTTCGGATCTTCATTGGAAATCTTAGGCCATTCATGCAAATGAACAGCCACAGTGAGAACTTATTGCTAACGACGTTGAAAGTTGCTTCAATGACCATGAAAAAATCAAGTATTGATGGAATGTTAAGGTCATTTATTAGTTCTTAGTAATTCAACTTAGCTTTCAACACATAGTCATGCAGCTTCAATCTTGATCATAGATACAAATTGAGCATTTATTTCGTTCTCTTTGAATAGGGGTAAGTTAAGAAGTCTCTTCTCGCCAATAGGACCAGCAATGCAGCTTTGAGGTGGGACCGTTGCTATGATTTATATGGGGCAGTTGCCTGAATCATATTTGGGTAGAATATAGTGAAAGATGGTGTAAGTAAATCATGTTGGAGAGGGTGAGGCCATACGACTGTGATGAAATAACATTGACAATACACTAAACTTACTAGGAAGATAAACATTTTTTCTATTAGCAAATGATTCAGATCAACCATCTTGCTGAACAGATGTTACCCTCTCGGACAGTTCTTTTTTTACTATTGAAAACATTAGTTCAAAATCTTGATTGGAAGTGTGAAAGGACTTCGTGATCGAATTGGTCCTATAAAAAATGAATGGTCTTGATCTTGGAATAGTTATAAAGAAAGATATGATTTACTAGAGGTCAAATGCTGTCTGAAATCGCTGGTAGGTCGGAAGGATTTTGACCACAGAAGCTGCCGAAAAGTAATTAAACTAGTGAAGAGGCACAGTGATGAATCTCTGGTCTCAACTGCTTAACCAGCTCTTTCCTCCAGTCATGAGTCATGTATAACAATGTTTGACTGAACTGTTAGGAGGAGTCTGATACAATGCTAGCATACAAGAGCCTGTTCCAAGTATCAGGCAAACCGGGCAAACACCAGTGGCTGCAATCAGCAATGATCTCTTCTTTTCTCCGTTTCACTGCTACCAAGAGCTTTCCCTGCTTTTTTGCATAAATTGATGGATGTGCATCTCTGCGATACTGGGATAGCTTTGTTATGTTCAAATACTTTACCGGGGTTTTCATTCTCTTGATTGTTCTCTCAAATACTTCAATTAATGACTCAGGGAATATCTCTTGGTAGGACTCATCTGAAAACGGTTGGGTTTCATTGTAGCACCATTGCTTCCCCTTGTGTTCTGGCGATATACTTCTAAAGAAAACCACTGTTTTATTCCTATCCACGTTTTGATCAATCCAATTTGACCAGGTTTTCATGGCTGCCTCAAGTGCCAACTCCATATCCATTGTTTCTACCATCTTCCCATCATAATGAAAGTAGTCCCATCTGCAAAATTTTTCTCTAAGTTAATCTCTTGGTTTCTCAGAGATGAAATGAAAACTGTTCTACGTCAGAAGCTTAAAAATACTTGGCTCTGATTGCTTAAATAAGTCAGCTAGAATGTTCTTGTTATGTAACAGAAGTTCTACAAGTACTTACGCTTGTAACTTCCCCTGATGCACCCACCAATGACCAGTATTGAACACCATGATATTTGCACCGTACCATTTCTTTGACATAGCTGAGAGTTTGCCAAGCTCCAATATTCTGGCACCATTTGCCTCGTCGACTTTTAGTTCCACCAGAAACGGACTCCAGAAAAACTCCACAGAACAATTGTATTCCTGAGGTTATCATAGGCGCTGTTACTTCAAAGTCACATTATAGTATATATGAAAATACAAGAAAATGTACATGGAAAAGCTCGGCTAACTGCCTTTGCTTTGAAGATCTTGTAGCTGCCACTTTTTACGTCGACATAAACCTGAGAGGGAGGTAAAGCAGAGTAGAGAAGACAAGCAAGAGATTCCCATTGGTTTCTGTTAAGTGAGTCCCCAGCTATGATCATTCTCTTTCCTCTGAGTTTCTCTAACATATCTTTGCTATTAAACCTTCAAAGTTTATGATTAAAATGATTAAGTTTATAGTAGTAATTAGCTTTAATGCCACTACTAGTGGCTGATACAACACTTCCACGAATCAGTATTGGATAAAAATGTAGTGGAATTTGAATAGAAATTGAAGTGAAGAGCTAATCTTTAAGATCACCTGGGCACCTTGCACCCAGCGGCTTCCCAGTTCAACTTCTCATAGCCAAAATCTCGTCGGCCATTCCTTCGGCAGCTTACTTGGTCACTAAGAAATGGACACTTAGTTTGATCGTAGAGAGGACTTGCCTTAGGATCATAAACCCACTTGCCATCAAAGATGTTGCAGCTTTTCTTCTTATGCTTATCATACTCACTGAGACGTGAAGTATCATTGGGCTGCAACTGAATGCTAGCTGCAACATAATAGTCCACGAGGCTGAACGAAGATGACAATGATGAGGTCGAGCTTCGAAAAGTAAAAAAGTTCAGAGTCTCGTGGTCTTGACCAAGCAAGAACATTAGGATGATAATGCTTGTGAGGCTTGTAAATGTGCAAAGTTTCCATCTCTGGTTAATGGTGAAGCTGCTATCCATTGCTTGATACCTCTACTTCCCACCAGAAGTAAGAAGCTATGTTATTTTGGGAGTTGGATCAGAAGGTGAGGCAATTATAGCAAGGCACTACAAGTTTGTAAGAACTGGGCAAGTTTTAGTAAAAAATGCCTAACTACTCTTTGAGAATTTGCATCCCACTTGTGAAATATTGGTGGGCAAATCACTTTTAGATGACTAAAAACATGTAAAATTTGAAGCGATAGGATTTGACAATGGCCATTTAAAAATATATAGAGTGCTTGAGATTATGTCGATATCATTAAAGGAAACATGTTATCTTTGAGAGTTTTAAAGTAGTAGCAGAGTGGTTGACTAAAACCACTTGAACGGTAACTGCTCAAACACCGGCAAATAGCACAAGATTTAGGTAAAGCTTATCTCCTCAACTCCACTCTCTGGCGTGGTGGGTGCATAATTAGATACAATAAATTTCAGCAATTATCTTTTAAAGCATGGTTTATTACTTGCTTCTTCAGGCTTGTACGTCAAGTTGTCAACTAATCCTACTATGCAGTAGCCTTGACTTTCTTTTAAGAAACAGCTGAAAGGGGTTATTCATCTTCAACCGTATACATATATATATATTTTTTTTCTTTGGGCTTGAGAGGGTGGGGTATTGGACAAGAACCAACCAGACAACAAATCCATGATTTTAAAGAAAGCATCTGAATTTTTGTAATGTACAAACAATTATAGTAAGTTCCTTGATGTTTTCTTTAGCTAATTTTAGGTTTATGTGCAGGTGTAATCCAGGTGGGAGCATGGAAATTCAATCACTGACCTAATTCTAACATGTTAGCCACCTGCCAATAATGGATGAAAATGATGATCTGAAAACATGGCGTTTTTGGTGCCCAACTTTTTTGTTACCTACCTAGACACGTTTTTTAGCCATATATTGTTACCTTGTGTACTTCAGAGAATTGAGAATAGGAAGGCATTTACGACGGGAGAGAGTTGGCACGTCTGAGAAAATGATAGGCAACATAGCTACTAGATGGAGGTTACTCAGTGGGGAGGATAACTGGAAGAACCTCTTGGACCCTTTAGACATCGATCTTCGACAATACATTCTTCACTATGGAGATATGGCACAGGCAACATATGACAGTTTCAACTCGAACAAGTTGTCGAAATTTGCTGGGGACAGCCATTATGCAAAGAAGAACCTCTTCTCCAGAGTTGGTTTAGCTATTGCCAACCCTTACAAGTATAAGGTCACCAAATTCTTCTATGCAACTTCAGGGATTGAAGTGTCAGAAGCGTTTTTGTTGAAGTCTCTTTCAAGGGAAGCTTGGAGCAAAGAGTCCAATTGGATGGGATATGTTGCAGTGGCGACCGACGAGGGAAAGACTGCATTGGGAAGAAGGGACATTGTAATTGCTTGGAGAGGAACAATACAAGCATTGGAATGGGTTAATGACTTTGATTTTCCTCTTGTTCCTGCCTACAAACTATTTGGAGCAGCTAATGATTCTCATGTTCATAGAGGCTGGCTTTCCATTTACACTTCTCAAGATTCTCGATCACCTTATAACACTAACAGTGCAAGACAGCAAGTAAGTTTCAATACTTTCAGTTTCATATATATATATATATATATCATCACTAACTATATATTCATCATCTAAATTATCAGGTTCTATCTGAAGTTGAGAGGCTACTAGAAGAATATCAAGATGAAGAGATCAGTATAACCATAACAGGGCACAGTTTAGGTGCTGCCCTTGGAACCCTGAATGCAGCAGACATTATTGCAAATCAGGTAAATAAGAGGAAAAAGCAACCCCAGAAACCCTGCCCTGTAACAGCCTTCTTGTTTGGCAGTCCACATGTAGGAGACTACAACTTCAGGAAGTGTTTTAATTCCATGAATGATCTTCATCTGCTGCGAACTTGGAACAAAGCCGACATAGTACCGGATTACCCACTGACGGGTTATGTGGAAGTCGGAGAGGAGCTGATAATCGACACACGAAAGTCAAAGTACTTGAAGAGTCCTGGAAATTTCAAGAGCTGGCATTCTTTGGAGGCTTATCTTCATGGGGTGGCAGGAACACAGGGAAATGAAGGTGGATTTATTTTAGAAGTGAAAAGGGACATAGCACTTGTGAACAAATCTTTGGATGCTCTCAAGGATGAGTATTTAGTGCCTGGCTCATGGTGGTGTACCCAAAACAAAGGAATGGTACAAGATGCTGATGGCTTTTGGAAGCTTGAAGATCATGAAACAGATGATGAGGAGCCTTAAGAACTGTTTTCTGTCATTCTCACCCCTAAAAGCTCAATATGTACATAGAATTTCTATCCTAGTAGCCTCACAAATCATAAAACCAGCTTCTAGAGAATAAAATTTGCATTCCAGAAATATTGTAAAAGGGAACTTCAATTCTGTATATTGATTATTGATGAAATAAACAATCAATGGAAGGCTATTTCAGTGAAGCTAAGAACATACAGATCTTCATATTCATATCAAATGCAAATTTTACACAAACAAGATAATCACACACTATAATTCTTCTCCCACTTTCCTTTTTGATAAATATGAACAATCAACAAGGAATCTGAGAAGTGAACCACTCCATGACATGAATTGGGGCTTTGATAAGCTCCAACGCAAGCTCCACTATCACCGTCAAGCACAAACAACAAGGACATATGCAAGTAAGCGTCAATCTGCAGCAAAAAAAAACAACAGAAAACAGAGATAAATGGAAAGGGAAACAGATTGAGAAGGAAGAAAGGAACTAAATCAAAAACACCCAGAAGCTAAAAATGAAAGGGGTTCTGAGAAATTTACCCCACAATCCAGATTATTACGCCGATAATGGAAAGGAGAAGAGAAAGGAAAGCAAAAGGCAAGCCAAGCAGGAAGCCCAGTGGCCTACAATCGCCGTCTCCACAGCACATCTTTTGGTTGTTCGTAAATTGTTTCTCACTTTTTCCTTAATCGAATCGCTTTGCTGAAAGATGAAAAAGATGCTCAGGAATTAGAATGTGTAACAAATGGATTGCGTGTTTGTGAATGCGATTCTTTGTGTTGTTTTAGATTTTAATGAAGGGGTTTGGAGTTTGGACCAAAAAGTGTAGAGATGAGCAGAGTCTAATAACTTTCGCACAAAGCCAGTCTTAGATGACGACGGAAAGGTTTCCTTTTCCAATAAAAATTTCATTTTTATAATCAAAATTTTGTATTTCCCAATTCCTTTTCATTTCAATGCCAATAATACAGAGTGGTTAGAGCTTGGAGTTGCCCTCTGGCCCACTCATTTCTTCTCGAGTAACTTTGTCCTTTGATCTTAATTTACTTTTTACAAAAATTTCATCTTATAATTTTACGTTCCAGATACAAATTTATTAAGAGACCATTATAAATATAAACATTAGATCTAAAGTATTAGCATATATAACATAATATAAAAAAAATTACAAATATGACCAAATTTAAATAGTTTATCAATGATAGACCATATTATTGGTAGAAATCTATTCACTAGTATGAGTACTTTGCTATATTTGCAATTTTTTTAAAATGATGTTATACCCTTGGTTATTATTCCTAAAAATATTATCAATTGCAATTATCCATTTATTAACTACAGACGTATTAACTCCAAACTTAATAACTTCACTCGATTGGTCAAACGCCTTCCGTTAATATCCTCAATAAATAAATAAATAAAATCTAAAATAAATTTTACCATTTTACTTATGTCATTGTTTAGCTAATATTTTCGAAATAGCCTTTTTTTTAATCTCCTCCTCCCTTATTTTCTCCTTTCTCCCCATTCTTCTTCTTTTTTTCACATGGAAAAGATCACGACCACAACAGAGAGATGTATGTCATAATAATGATAATACAACACTCATATAAGCTTGGATGCTTGAGCATCTTCACTCCCAACAGAAGAAAAAAAAGGTTGACATCAACCACTCCATTGAGGGTTGCTCACGATGCCTTTTTCCCTATTTCTGAGGCCTAACGTGTTTGCACCCAAGAAAGTGAGAGCGAGAAATCCAATCTACATATGCAATGTTCTGTCTTGGTAATTTTACCCAAATATGGTATAAGCAAAAGGGATTTTTTTTAAAAAAGCAACGGGACAAAATCTTAAAATTTAGAAAAGTTCAAATATCATTTCAACCCAATATTTTGGGTATCCGTGTGATTATCCCTTACACTTGGCAGATATTGATTTAATAATTTATATTATTTTATCCTGTGTTTCGTAAGAAAAGGAAAAACACGATTCGTACACTCGGAATTCTAAGAACATTTGGACAGGTTTTTGCTTTGTAAAATAAGAATCAATAAATTAATTAAATCCTATACATGGGTGCTACCCAAAATTAAAATAACCGATGAAATTGACTTAATCAACCATTCATCTTTTGGTTTGATTTTTTCTTTTTAATATATTAATTTAGATTAATTACAAGTTTAGTCTCTAAACTATAGAATTTGTTTTATTTGATTTCTAAATTTTCAAAAGGGTCTAATAGATTATTAAACTTTTAATTTAATATTTAAGAGATCTCTAACATAATTCTGACAGTTAAAGTAGCTCTTTCATCTGAGATCGGAACTTCAAATCAAATTTGATTCAAATGAATATTTATGCAAATCCCGAAATTCTAAACTCCCATATGCAGAACTAGAATTAAAGTGGGAGAAAGCTTCTGTTACACCAAACAACAGAAAAGGCCATACCTTTGTACATCCCATTACCTATCAAATCATCAAAGAGGACAAACTTTATCCGAGAGAAATTTCCAAAACCGTGTGCAATAATAAAGATAAAGCTCAAAAGTCAAAATAGGTTTCTTCTCTAAACAACTTTGTTGCGGCAGCAAGTCATATTCAAAGATTTAAAGTTCCAAAATAGTATAACTCAATTAATAAAACATCAATTATCATATCAAAAGTTGATGGTTTGTTCTCACGCCAGAAAGCCACCGACGTATCCATCCATTCATGACCGAGACTATCATCCACAGGGCAAATAGATAATTCAATTCCATGAAACTGAATCAAAAGAGTTTCTAAGTTGTGCTTTTCATATGTTTCTTCCCAAAAACTACGGATTCAAAGGGATGATTTAAAGAATAGTACATAGACCAATGTGTATTCTTGGTCTTGATGACTCAGATAAAACAGAAAACTAACTATATAAAACTATACTCCTCAACTTTCATTCACATTAGAATTAAAACACGACCGTCGTTGACTTGGGCAGGTAGATTAAATTGTGTTTATTTTCATATTTTCACATGTATATAACCATAATTTACAGGATTCGGAAAAAAAAAATGATAGATCTAGAGATCTTCAAGCAGTTCTACATTAGTCTGGGGACGAATTGATGCTCTTAATCTTGATGACTGAGATAAAACAGGATACTAACCATACAAAACTGTGCTCCAGAATCATTAAACTTTATTGGGTTCTTAGCGATGCAGCAATCAATAACAGCAATGGCAATGTACATTCCCAAAACACCGGACAATGGTGAATTGCACATCTCATTCTGAAGGCCCATGCAGACTGGAGTTCTTGCACTCCATGGATATTAAAGAAGTGAGCCTATCGTAAACCTGAAATAACAGTGATACCAAAAATTCACCGAAACAGAACAAACACTTAAACATGGTTCACAAAATTACAAGCATATTACATAAAGTAAGATTAATGATCATGTACCACAGATAGCTGTTCATTTCTAGCGCTTCCACTTGACTCATCCTGTACATTCGTGTTTGATATGTCATACCTATAAAGTGTGAGCAGTAGTATATTGTCACAAGAGCTACAGAAAAGTTGGGTGAAGAAAAATTCGACTATAAGCAGATGGGAAGTTTTCATACCAATCACGTGGAAAGCCAGCTTCATCTCGAGCTGAATAATTGAAAGGCCCTTTTAGTTCCACGTTGTATTCTTTTAACAAGTCTGTATTGGTGCCACCAAAGATGTTATCCAGCATTGCAAGCTTTATGACTTGTATCATTCAAATGAAATAGTAAAAACTGACGGGATGATGGATATGAACCTCTAAAAGTCGAGCATGGAGCACGTGCCATTTTCTGACAGACTAAGACGAACCAGTAGACGCCAACAGCTACATGTGCAACTTCTTCATCAGCAATTCTAGCTACAATATCAGATGTTCTATGATCCCCGAAGCCAATTAGTTTCTTCACTAGTCGGGGCCCAGCATCAAGTCCTCTAGCCTCCTGCAGAATGTGAGATAAAATACATTGTTAGATGATATAATATTAAATTTACCTTTACCTATAAACTTAAGCTTTTGGATCAACTGGTGATTTAAGATGGTACCAAAGCAAGTGGTCTAGGAGGTCTTGTGGTCAAACCCCTACAATGTTATTTCCTCCCCAGTTAATATTGATTTCCACTCGTTACATCTTCAACATATTACAAACCCACAAATGAGGGAGTGTTAGATGATATAATATTAAATTTACCTTCACCCATAAGTTTAAGTTTTTTGGTCAATTGATGATTATAGATACATATATGCATTTTTCATAGAAGAAAAGCAATAGCAACCAGAACGAGCTAATGTATTTTTACTGAAACAGACCAAAATCTGCTCGACTGCTCGTTTGCTCGTCTACTCATATCCCGTGACCCACTCCATTTGTACCCTCAATCAATATTTTCCTTCCTTCAAAGCAACATCAATGACCAAGAGATAGTACCGATTGGAGAAGTTTTTGTTGTCAATCCATTTGATCGGATTTACCCTTTTTGTAATTTCATGTTATCAATGAAATGTTAAGGTTGACCAAAAAGATGCATCAAGCATTGAAGCAACGATCATTCTAGGAGAATACAAGTAGTCACTGTCATCCAATAAAGATTCCCCTCCAATCTCCGTGGGTGAATGCAAACATAAAAGGTTAAATTATAAGTTTACTCCCTAAATGATGAAATTTGTGTCTATTTGGTCTCTGAATTTTCAAAAGTGTCTAAGAGATCTCTAAACTTTCAATTTTGTCAAATAAATCTTTGAATCTTAAATTTTGTATCTAATAAATCCATAAAGTTTCAATTTTGTGTCTAATAAATCCCCAACTTTCAAGTTTTGGTTTAGTCCCAAAAAATTCAATTTTTTTTAAATTAATTGATCTACTAGATTATAGATTTGAATTTTATGTCTAATAGAATCTTAAACTTTCAACATTGTGTAACGTTCAATCTGGTTAGAGAATTATTTGACTCCCTAAAATGATCCTCTTCTCAAGAAAATTTTTAGTATTACAGTAGTGTGAAAAACTTTACATACGACCTCCATTTATTATTTGCCATAAAAAAATATTAAAAGTGGTGTGGGAGCTTGAATTAAAACAATATATCATTTAATAATGTATTAAATAGTAAATTGAAGAAGTATGTACTATTAAAGTACCTAAAAAGTTCTCCCCTCTCCTTCATCTTTCACTGCTTCCAATCAGTTAGTTTTGAACTTTAATGAGCTAATAAATATTGCTCTATCATTAAATGTACTGTTATCTTCTCTCACAGGTTTCACGATTTTGTTCTCTCTTCTTTATTGCCCCTTTCTTTCAAAGCAAACTTAGCAATAAAAATCCCATAAGAGTCGTCCCTGTTCTTTCGTCTGACTCCTTGTTTTTACTAACTTTCATTTCAGTTAAGTCTTTCAAGCCTCCTTAAAATTTTTACAACCGTTTTTCCCCAATAAAGCTTTCTGATTTTATTCTAGCCTGTTTGTTAATTTTCTTCCACTTCTTTCTCTGATCTACATTTAAGGCAACCTACTGTTCAACTTTCAGCCATGTTTAAGATTAAATTAGCATCCACCTTTTCCACTACCTTTTCCACTTCCTTTTGGTTTGAATTTGACAGTTCCTCTTCCATAGTATTTTCAAAAGCCATTTCTTCTAGTAATCCTTTCCTTCACACCGGGTTATTCATCCTCATCTTTTATACTTCCCAGACTTTCTCTCCCCTAAATAATCAAATCTCAAAGCAACATTGGAGGAAGGATTTTTTGCATTCTAATCTGAAGGAGTTCCATATATTTGTGTACTTTTTCAGCCAGCAATCTCAATCATCGAGTCATCACAACTTGCATAATAAATCTCTCATATTTTGAATGCTCAATGGCTACTTCAGCACGGATAAATCAACAAATTTTCCTTTTAATTTCTAAACTAGCTTCCAAACAATCAATCATAACGGTAGTTCGATGAGCACATATCATAAATCCTTATCACCACCTCCCGTGACAAGTAAGGTATTTCCCCTCAATTTGATTTACCCTTCATAACTTGGAATTATCTCTATTTTTCCATGCTTCTGTGCATTCAACTTTCAAAGTTAAAAGAAGCTTCCTCATTTTCATTCATCCTTTATGCTTGCATAAGAATCAACCTCTTCCTTAATCCTTACTAGAACATCTGAGCAAAGCCTTGCCGACGAGGAATGGGTTTGACTTACAATTGCTTTGATGCCTCCAAGATTTAGCGTCCATGATCATAGAAATATAGCTATGTGATTACAATGGTAATGGCCCACTCTATATCTGCAAATTTCTATCCTTTTCTGAATTTATCACCTTTTTTATTCCTTATTGTTTTTACCCAGAGATGCTTTTTCCCTCACCCACCATCTGGGCAAGGGTTTTTTAGTCTTACTTTTCCGAACAAACTATACTGTTCAAACTGCTGTTCTCTTGGTTATTCACTGTGGTTCTTCCCCATTTTAGAAATTCTACAGCTCCGTAGTGTCAAGACAGATAGACCTTAGTTTAAACTTAAAAAGGTACAACCAAAAGCAAAAGTCAAGAAAACTCTCAAATCAGGAAGAAATATCTTATACGAACTAAAGATGCCCTAATGAACTCTCCAAATGTTTACAAAGTACATTCATCAAAGATAAAAAGTAATCAGTCATATCTCCTCCCCACTTACTCAAAAAGACACCAACTAAGAGAGAAGGTAAAGGTATAATGTAGTTGAGATTGAGCCCAGAAAATAATTGAGTCCGACGGGTGGATTTGATTAGTATACCATTTGCTTATGACAAAGACCAAAGGGATGCCTAACCAAAAACATAAGGGGCAGAGCTTGAATAAGTGAAGCAAGCATAGGGTAGCAGCCTATTACTTACTATTGAAAAAGAAGAGAAAGAAGACGACACAAGGAGTTTACGTGGAAAACCCTAATTCAGGGAAGAAAAACCACGATAGAAAAGGACTTATTATTTAATGTCATACCTACAATAGACCCAACCTCAGATATAAATAGAATGAGGTGAAACCCTAATTTAGCAAATATAGTATAAATTACAAAAATGCCCTTAGGGCTAATTCAACGTATTTCAACACTCCCCTCAAGTTGGGGCGTAGATATCGGCAAGACCCAACTTGCTAATACAAGCTTCAAACGTCTGTCTCGATAACCCTTTCGTAAAAACATCTACAACCTATTGGACTGAAGGTACATAGGGAATACAGATAGCTCCGCCAAGTTACCAAATTTCCCCATACAAAGGTATAGTATCCTGAGGTTGACCTTCTATCAGTCACAGATCCGGCCCAATCTGAGTCAGACTATGCCTCGATGCTCCGTGTGTCATGTTTTCTGAACACCAAGCCCTTCCCAAGGGTGGACTTCAGGTATCTCAAAATTCGAGTCACAACTTCCATGTGCTCCTCATAAGAACTCTGCATGAACTGACTTACCACACTCACAGCATAGGAGATGTCGGGCCTAGTATGAGATAAGTAAATCAGTTTTCCTACCAAGCGTTGATACCTCTCCTTATTCACAGGAGCTCCTTCCGAAATGCTTTTCAGTTTGCTATTGACCTCAATAAAAGTGTCAATAGGTTTGCATCCAATCATTCCAGTTTCCTTTAACAAGTCCAGAGTGTACTTCTGCTGAGATACAGATATTCCTGCTTTTGATCTTGCCACTTCCATCCCGAGAAAATACCTCAAACTACCAAGATCCTTGATTTCAAAGTCGGGTATGGTCATCTATGAAAGTTACAAACCACCGTTTACTAGACATGGTAGAGATGCTTGAGGGACCCCAAACATCACTGTGGACCAGGTGAAAAGGCTGGGTACGTTTATAGGGCTGAGAAACAAATGACACGCGAGGTTGTTTAGCACATATACAGACATCACAAAATAATGAAGAAACATTCACATTATGGAATAAATGAGGAAATAAATATCGCATATGTTGAAAACTAGGATGTCCAAGACGAAAATGCCACAATAAATAATTTGTTTCAGACATAGTAAACGAAGATAAAAGACTAGTCCTAAACAAGCTTCTGGAGAAAGCATCTACAGAAAGGAAATATAGGCATCTATCATATCGGGCAGTGCCAATTGTCTTCCCCGAGCTCAAGTCCTGAAACAAAGCAGTATCTGGTGAGAAGACAACTCTATAGTTCAAATCTTTTGTTATTTTGCTTATTGATAATAAGTTGTAAGAAATTTTGGGCACATGTAAGACATTTTGCAGAGTTAATCCCTGAAATGGTGACAGTCTGCCTTTTCCAGTAACAGGAGTGAAGGACCCATCCGCAATTCGAATCCTCTCATTTCCAGTGCTTGGATAGTATGAGAGAAACCAGTCGGATGAGCCAGTCAAGTGATCAGTAGCTCCTGAATCTAGAATCCATAACTCATTCCCTTCAACAAGGAAACTAAAAGATTGAGGGTTACCTGATTGAGCAACTGTTCCGATCTCTATGCGGTTAAGTGGACTTGCAATACAGTCAAATATCCACAACTCATGGCATTCCCTCAGGAAAACTATTTTAATTTGTTTGGGACCAAGAGAAGTTAGGGTTTTGCCATTCAGCATTTCTACTCCCGTGAATCATCCTCCCTGCAGAATTATCCTATAGTTCCAGATAAAAAATTAGTAGGTCAAGGAGAGATAAAACATTGCTAACGGATTTTCTAAATACATCGGAAGAATCGATGGCCATTCAATTTGGCTCCAAAGGCGGCCATTTGGTTGCTGGAGAATAAACCCAATTTGTTGTTGGAGTTCCCCATAGATTCAGATCATGGAATTTTTTATCCAAAATCATGGGATTTTCTTCAACGGAATCACTCCATTCGGAAACTGAGGTTGAACTGAATACACATGAGGAAGCTGTTCCACCTGCGTACTTTGACAGATAAGCTACTTCCGGAAGTCCACCGACGGCACAAGTTCGGCAAACCCGTGACGGCGCTGCTCCCAGACGGCTGCGATGGTGGGTAAACGGACACAAGGCTCGGTGATCAGCTGCGATGTTGAAGAAATCGCGATCGATCTGGACCAACAACCGGTAGCTGAGGCAAAACCCACGATTGTCTGGTGCAAGATGCGGTTCTGTGCGACGCCG
>NC_052353.1:64627088-64649477 GCF_009727055.1 Benincasa hispida
GGTACTTGATCGACCATGGTTGGTCACTGGAGCTTGTGTCTGAGATTGTGTAGCTCCCCTCAACTGATTTACCCACTAGAGCACGCCTAGATTTTTCAACTTGTCATTCGGAGGGCGACGTTTACCATTTGGAAGGGCGACCATGCAATTTCCAGCACTGATCCCGTGTGCCACTTAAATTGTTTTTTTGCAATTGCTCACCGCATACTGGGGCTGAAATTTTCGAAAAAAAAAAAGAGTTTATGCCGAAGGACCGATCGACTGTAAATCGTTCGCGTGCCCCGGCTGGAGGACATGCAAAGCTGAGACGGTCGCGTGCGAAGTTGAGGGTCCGATCGATTGTGAACCGCTCGCGTGCGCCAGCTGGAGAACGTGCGAAGCGATGGGACCTTCCTCGATGGTGTTCGACTGGAACGGCTGAGTCTGGAAGCTAATCGGCGCGCCGGCTAGAGCAAGCCCACCACCTGCTGTTCGCCTCGCCAGCTGGATCTGTTCGGCTGAGCCACCTAGGATGATGGTTCGGAGATAGCAGTCAACTGCTGCTGGAATCACAGCCTCATTAGTCAGTGTACCTTCACCTATCAAGTTTGATGACTGAGTTTCTTCTATCGGGGCTAGAGTTTCATCACCTTGCTCTGATACCATATTGAAAAAGAAGAGAAAGAAGATGACACAAGGAGTTTACGTGGAAAACCCTAATTCGGGGAAGAAAAACCACGATAGAAAAGGACTTATTATTTAATGTCATACCTACAATAGACCCAACCTCAGATATAAATAGAATGAGATGAAACCCTAATTTAGCAAATATAGTGTAAATTACAAAAATGCCCTTGGGGCTAATTCAACGTATTTCAACACTTACTATACTACATTTTGAAGATTTAATTCTCCTAATCACTGTTTAAACCTTCTACTTTCACAAATTAAAATTCTAGATTATCAAAAGCAGAAACACGGAAAATTCAAGGAATTCAAGCATTGTATAAAGAAACAAATAACTAACCACAAGCATGGACACAAATTTACCTGGACGAGCGGGATTGTTGCCAAGCGTGCAGCTACATTGTCAGATGATTTCTCACACTCCCTCCAAAGCAAATTATGAGCAGCCATATCTCCATATCTTGTAGCAAAGTAATCAAGGTGAGTAACTACGAATAAATATCAACTATTACACCCAAGGTTTATAATCTCCTCACTTGAAACCAAGTTCAGCAAGTCTCTGTGAACACCACATAAAATGGCGACTCTCATCATCAGCAACATGAGCAAAGTCAGCAAAAAACCCCTCCCCAAGAACTTCACTGAAGGGAGAAAATCGAACGACTGTGTCCCAAGCCAAATCGATTGCATTAAGCTCAACATGAGCAAGATTGTGTAACATATAAGCATTCAGAGGCAATCCTGCGTTTTTAGGAGCCGGAATTTCCTTTGGGGAGACCTAGCAAACGATTAAAAGACAACTTTTTAAACCTTCTTTCATTCTTCTCCATGAAAGCAAGTTCATCTATTTAAAATCAATATTTCATTGAAACTGCCAGGCATATTTGAAAATGATTCTAAAATGGATAAAGTCACTTTTGTCCTTTTCAAAATCTCTAAAAAAATGCTTTTAGTCACTGAAAATCAATTTTAATAGCATCGAATATTAAAATCAATGTGTTTTTTAAATGATTTTAAACGAGTTTAATCATTTCAAAATCACTGCATAACTCAAAAGCAGAGGAGATGGAAAGAACAATTCTCCGAATAAATCATGAAATACATTATCACGGCAGATTTTAAGAAGGTTATTACTATTTCTGTGTAGTGGTGAAATCACAATAACGAATCAAATTCATAACCTCGAGCAAGTTCAACATCAAGCAAACAAAAATAACAGTTTATTCTAAGAATTGAATCGAACATTTTCCATAAAGAAAAGCATATGCCGGAAATGAGAAAACTAACCAATTTCGGCACAGGGGGCCGAGCAGGACGGGAAGGAGCATCAAAAACACCAATGGGAAGATCTTCCTGAGACCATCTGGAGTAAGCAAGATGAGAGAGTATGGATTTGGTCAAAGGGTCACTGGTAGAGAGAACCAATGCACCCAACTCCGCAAGAGACGAAGCCGATTCGATTCGGCTGTCAAAGAGAAACCCAGTTGATGATGATTCAGCCAGAGGCTCTGGTCCATTGGGTCCCCAAAATCGATTCTCATTGAGGGGACTCTGCCTCCAAGCTTTGATACCAGACCAAGGCGTGTATTGAAGAGAAGAGGAATTTAGTTTGAGGGTTTGAGAATGGAGATGGGGATAGGAAGAAGAGCGAAGAGTAGGCCATAAAAGTAGAGATTTGAGTCGAAGACGCTGCATCATTCTTCCTATACCAATTCGGACCGCGCCAAAATTTGTGTGGTCATGCTCATATTTATGCTCACCTCATTAAAAAATATATATATATATATATTGGAATGGATAAATTAACTTTGAAAAGTTGAGTTATGTTCATCACGACGATCGTTGGAATCGACATTTAACCTCTAATTTTTATTGATTAAATTGATTTTGAAATACAATCAAAATCAACTACGAGAGATTTGACAGAAAAACGATGAAGATGTCTCAAAATCAAGACCAAATATCAAATAATTAACGTAATTAGATAGAAGATAGAAGATGGGACAAAATAGCCCATCCAATAGTCTCCAGAGTCTTAACGAAGATAGAAATTTTCAATTTGTGTATCCACAATCTATGCATTGCCCACCTTAAAGTTCGGTTGAGGCGCAAGACAAAATTATCGTTGCAGCACATTGCAAAGAACACAACTGAACCAAGGACCCTTCCAAAATGAAATAAATAAACCATTAGCAAGACAATCAGCTCATTGATCTAACTTGATACAGCAAACTTGGCAAGGTAAGCATATCTTATCTTTCAGAGGTTAAATTATATAACTTTATCATATTTTAAAAGTACAAATATTTCGTTCAAATCTCTCCTCAATGTTTCATAACTATTAGAAATCCATTAAAATCTTAAATGAAAATTGAGACCAACAATAGGTAGATAAGTTTTTTAGCCCATTTCAGTTTCATATCACTACCTCCTAATTGTAAGTCTAAAATTTCTTCCAACATTTTAACAAATTTCTACTTCCAAGGTACTTTTGAAACCTTTTAAAAGGTAGAGGTCATATAGCAACTTAGTCTAATACTTTCAATGAATCACTATTTCAATTTCCTAGAGACTGAAGTCTAACATTTTCAATGAATCAGAAGAAGCATAATGCGAAAAATCATACGAAATGCAAGCACTTGACAAAAGGCTAACTCGATTAACCATACAGAATCTAATCAAAATCATATTTTTCTCTTAATCCTTTACAACTAAAAACACAAGCAGCAGCAACAGCAGCCCTTGCAAACACTATGGAAGTGCCTCACAATCCTTACATTCAATATGGCATCCATAAAAGGGTAGATACAAGCCTCCAGGAATCTTCAAAGCTTACCCACCAACTCCTTTTTGCTGTTACTGACATTTGGTTTACAAACTCTAATAATAAGGGGATGGGGAGGATTTGAACTAAAAAAACAATAGAGATGGCAGCAATTGATTAGCAATGTACAGGTGCTATGCAAGAGGGACTAATCGATCAGATTACTACAATATTATACAAATTTGAGGATGAATAAATGGCTACATGGGGGGTGGTATGCAGTGAAGTCTTCTCTCCAATATAACATCAAAAACTCAGTTTGCCACTGGCTGACCATGAATCGACTTCACGCCGCCTTTACAACCCTGCACGACAATTATTTGGATTTTAATCAGAAAAGCTGAGGGTTCTTTCTGCCTGAAGTACACGCCAACGACTTCAAAAATTTGACATCTGTCCAAGAAAACAAAAGGTCATGGTAAGATTTTCATTCCTTTAACTAAAAATTGTCAATCACAAAGTTTAAATTAGATAATATGGAGATCCTAGAAAAGGGGGAAATGGGAAACTGAATAAGCTTCTTAATCTTCATATCATGTGCAAATTCATGAACTCAAGAGATCTCAGTTCAAATCTTCATGTCATGTGCAAATCCATAATCTCTATTTCACCATTTGAAGTGTTCAGCATAACAGTAATAATTACAGAGTATTGCAACTTCGATTAAATTTGGTCTGTTTTTGTAAAAGTTCTGATCAATTTGTTTATTCTTAACAGACTCAATATATTTTAAAATCATACCATTTTAATTACATAAAGAATTTATTTATAACTATAAACTAAACTAAAACTAAAATCACCGGGTGCAAAGCATTTAATACGTATAGCTTCAAGAGATGTTTGGTGAGGATTTCACAATTTTCTCAGACAAGTGGCCAACAATGAAGACTTTAACATATTAGATAGTAATCTTAATTCACACCCCAACGTTGAAGTAAAGGACAGAACGAAGAAAGGAGACATCCTAGATTTAAAAAATTATATACAAAGTTGAAATTTTAAAGTTCTCTAATCTACCCCTGAATTTACAAAATTAAAATACTATGTGTATATATATATTAGAAGATAAGATTTTGCCTCTTATAAGAATTCTAGCCTTTCCTGGTTAAACACAAAATCCTTCTGATCCAGTTCGATCGAGATATTGAACAAATAAATTTATCTAACCTCAACGGTGATTGAACTCAACTACACCAAGATTACGATTATACTAGAACATAGCAGATGAAGAAGGGATCCAGAAACCAAGAACTCATCAGAGGAACAAGAACATGATCCAAAGATTTATATGAAACAGAAATTCAGACTAATTAGGTAGCACAACCTGAAGATTTTTTGAAGCCCTTTAAGACCCTGTATCAGATCCAGATGCTGAAGAACTTTCACTATCTGAATCTGTAATTCATAAAAAAAAAAAAAAAAAAAAAAAAAAAAAAAAAAAAAAAAAAAAAAAAAAAAAAAAAAAAAAAAAACCAGTTAATAAGGCTATAAGAATAAGAATAGAGCTTCAACAAAAATACATTACTAAAATGCCAGCCTCAGGAATGCAGAAATAAATAATTGGAATGACTTCAGTTTAAAAATGATAAGAAAGAACCAAAATAGTCATACCACTAGATGAAGATCCAGAATCACTGCTAGAACTGCTTGAACTACTTGACCTACTCCTACTATTGCCCTGTCCTTGAACGGGCACTGACGATGAAACAATATTTTCATCTGTGTACAATGTTTTAAATTTGGGATTTAGTAAATAGACAAACTAAGAAAATAAGATTCAAAAACCTGACACAATGATTTATCCACCTGCTTTAGTTTCCTTTGGGACCTCCATCACAACGGGGGCCTGGATTGGTAAAAGAAAACAGCAGGATCCATCTTTAGTACTTTATAGCACAATATCACAATATACATCACAATTTTATTCAGGGTTTTACCTTTCGGGCAGTATTGTGTTCATCATCTGCTCTTGCTCGAAGTGCAAGCTCAGCTTTTCTCTTGTTCTTGCTCAAACTTTTTTTGTAGTTTGTCACAAACCTATCAAGCTCCCAGAGCGTCTCTGCATCCACGCTATCAATATCCACCTCAATTTCTTCGTCATCTTGAAAAATATTTGAATTTCTCTTCTTAATTATTTGTAAAATGGTATCCAGTTTTTCAGAAGGCAAATTCTGAAGGTTACTACTGAGTTTTTGCTTCTCCTCATAAGTCATGTCCCTTTTATGAGGATCTTTTGCCTTGGGCTTTTTTGGAGCAGGTGTTCTACTTGAGGGCGTAGCACTCAAAGGTCTATTCTTGGAATCTAGACGATACGTGGTAGATTCTGACCTTTCCAATATTCGTTTCATGTCAAGAGGTGGTGGTGGTGGAAGACGAGCCTTTCTGGAAGTAGGTGTGGAAAGAGCAGCACCATAGTCTGATCCAAACCTCATCTCTCGATTATAGTCTGCCTCTATAATAACCCACCTATCCTCAAATATTGCCAACAATTGCTCTGCCATTACATGGACATCTTGTCCTTTGGGATTATATGTCATAGCATTTCGAAATGTAAGTCTCACATCCTCAGCAAATTCTTTAGGCGACTTGTACCAATTTTTGTTCAGCCTAGATTTTACCGTTCCTAGGTCCATTGGATGCTTGATGATGGTGTAGTAGTCATGCAGACCAAGACCCTGAACATCGACAGGAGCATCAAACACCCAACCATACTTGTGCTTAATCAATTTTTCGAGAAGTGCGCTGCAGCTCTTAAAGAACTTGGAACCCATCCCAAAACCATGAGCAATTTCTCCTCCACCCGACTTCTTTATATTCATTTTTGCCTTCTTATTACTCTCAGCTGGAGGCAGCTTATCTTTTCCAAGTATGAATTCAGAGTTTCGATAAAATTGGTTTGCTTTAGGAGTTCTTTTTTCTTTCTCCACATAATCACTCACACCCTGACTATTCTCCAACACTGATACACTCAATTTATTGAGAGGCCTAGAAGGTTCACGAGGCACACGAACAGCAGCAACCTCAGGATGAATCTGCTTGTCCCCACCAACCTTATCCATCTCTTCATTAGCCGTACCATGAAAATTACTAGACTCGCTTAACTCCACCTGTTTTGTCTCGATTCTTTTCAACACATTTCTTACCATCTCAAGATCACTCTCAAGCTTATGCCGAAGTTCTCGCATCTCCAGCTTAGACTTTGACGCCAAATTACTGTTATTTTGATTTTCCACAGCCACTTCCATAACACCATTTCCTGAGGGTTGGTCTCGAGTGCTCTGCACTGCATCACCAACTGCAAGATGCTGACGATTGAGACACGAGGAATCATCAGACGCTGCATCAATTCTCGAAATGAGCTGCTGCTGAGTCGTATTCTTGTCCTCCGTCACCGTAGTACAAGGAAGAGGCTCAACCAAATTGTTATCTTTGTCATGGTTAATGTTACTATTGACATTGGCATCGTTATTGTCATTGGTGGTGGTGGTAGTAGCAGTGTCAGTGGTTGGGACAGTAGCGGTAGCGGTAGCAGTTTCCTTATTTCGATCATTATCATTATCTTCTTTATTCTCAACAGCAGAAGTCGTGGCTGTGACTATATCAGCAATTGAATTTGTATTGTTATTGTTGTTGTTGTTCTTCCTTTGGCCTCTGAAGGCCTTCCTAGTGTACACCTTACTCTCCACGTACCTCTGTTTCTCTCTAACACCATCACCCACACCTTCCTCGCCAACTGTAGGTCCCGAAGCCATACATGAAACTCAACCAAAAGCCCTAAATACCCTATTTCCCAAAAAGGGAAACACACACACACAGAACACCCCAGCTGAAGCTTGTCCGAAAAAGATAGAACACTTGTCCGTTGCAAGAAAACAAGGCCAAGAAAGCCCTCAATTATCCGAAATGAACAAAAAAAACTTAAACCAAAAGGCAAGAAAAAAAAAAAAGAAAAGAAAAAGAAAACCCTAATCCCTAAAAACCCATTAACATAAAAAATACCTCCGATCAAACCCTAATAACACAGCTACAAACTCCAGAAGAAGAAGAAGAAGAAGAATGAATGGAAAAAAAAAAAAAAAAAAAAAAAAAGAGGAGCTTAACGGAAGCTTACAGTAGGGTTTGAAGCAGGGGAAATTCGTTGTTTGAGTGCTTCCGGATCTTGCAGTCGTCTCTCAAACGAGAGAGCACTTTCTCTCTCTAGAAACAGAGGAGTTTCTCTCTCTAAACTGATTTCTGAATGTTTTTAAGTGTACAGCTGTACGGCGGCTGTTCGGTTCGTCGACTCAAATGAAATGAACCTCGCGCGTGGGACTCCCAACATAAAAGTCGTGCCCGTGAAGTATCACTATAGTTATGGGACACGGTGACTCACGCGTGGTTTCGGATGTGTGGAACACGCTCCAATGAGGAGGATATAGTTGGACGATTGTGGTTTACGCGCGTTGTGGTTGTTTAAGTCGGTCTATGGCGGGGAGCTTGGTTTCTAAAATTTTGAAGAGTTTTGCCCATTCGCGCGGAGTTTATTTTTACGTTATTTATCTTCATCTTCTTTTTTTTTGGCTTCCCACTCCATGGGAAAATCAAACGAAATTTTGATTTTTGCCTCCAAATCTCACGTTATCAATTTAATTTTTGATTTTAAAATAAAATTATTCCAAAAAAAAAAAAAAAAAAAAAGGGAAAAAACCATGGTGAGTATGAGTGGAAGAAATGAAATTGGTAGGATAGGTTTCACAAATAAATAATTGAACTAACTGATAATACATATATTTTAAAGTTCAAAACTGATTTTTGAATAATATTGCTGGTCTGATTGGCATTTGTATCAACAAGTCGTGAGTTTGATTTTAGGCAAATATGTGATTTTGTTTTACTTCGATTTGTCTAACTCCTTTGTGCACGTGCCTCATGTCCAACCTAGCGGGAAATTTGGGCCAATGACCCAATATCTAGATCCATAATGTTAAATGATCCCTTTTTTAAAAAAAACTGTTAATTGACCTTCTGTTGACGTTATCACGGTATGAGATTACAAGAATTTCCCTTGATAACCATCTTGCTCTCGCTGTTTGTTTATCTTCCATCGTGATGTGATTGTTTGTCACTATATGATCGATTTGACAATTTTCACGAAATCTGTCTACAACTTGATTTAACACACAGCAAAATATGTAATGGTGAATTCTTTAAAATCTAAACTTCATTTGAACTGTCATTTTGTTGAACGGGGTTTTCCAAAGCGGAGTTTTTCGGAACCAAACAGAGTTTTCAGAACGGAACAGACTTTTCTTGAACTTGGTTTCATTGGTGTTTGTAGAAACGTGGTCTCAAAAAAGATATGAAATAGACAATGTAAATAGCATAACGAAGGGGGTGTGAAAAAAAACGACAACGAGAAAGATGGAGAGAGAGATCCATGTGTATTACTATCTGCTTAATAAAAAATGTTCTCTTGCTTTGTAGGATGACAGAAAAGTGTGTACTAATTCGATACGGAGGTAATTGGGATGATAACCAAAATTTGTATGTTGGAGGCGAGCTAACAGGAATCATTGTGCCTATTACCTTGAAATATGAAGAACTTAAAGCTCACATTTACAGGGTTGCAAATGTAAGTTGCTCAGAGTTTGATGTTGTTACGAGAGTTAAATATAAGCTTGACTTTGAAGCCCCTCCATAGTACATATGGAAGGACAGTGATGTTTACTTCATTCTTTGCCAGGACGATCTTTCTAAAGTTCAACTATATATAACGCTAAAATCATACCACAACGAAAATGTGAATATGAGTCATAATGGTATAGGTGTAGACAGACAATACGAGGTATCATATGAGCTTAATCGAGAAGATGGTGATATTTCATTGTCTATGAACACTCAACCATCAACATTATCAATAGGCAATGACAACATTCATATAGTGGACTTGGAAACAGAAACTCAATGTAACGGACCTGTGCTTGGTAATGAGAGATCAATAGGCTTGAATTTTATGGATTGTGGTCCCTCAGCCTTTCGTGGTTGATAATAAAAGATCGATAGGATTGAATTCTATGGATTGTGATCCTTCAGAGGTGCATAGACCTGCAGTGGCTATTACTGAGAGATCAACATAATTGAATTTCATGTCTTCATGTCTAGAGGGGAATTGATTATGCCTGGTACCTTTTCATCTGAGACAGATGTTGAAGTTGGTCAAATTTTTTTGAGTAAGAATGATTTAAAAATGAGATTGTCTATTTTGTCCATAAACAATAATTTTGAATATAAGGTAAAGAAGTCAATTAAGTCTTTGTTTACTGTCAAATGTATAGAGGATAATTGTAAGTGGAGCCTTTGCGCAGTAAATATTCCAGGGTGTGACATATTTAAGATCATGAAGTATATGCGGTCGCACACATGTTCTATTGAAATTTTAATTCATGACCATAGACAAACAACGGCTACGGTAGTTGGTGAACTAATCAAAGACAAGTTTATAGGCATAGGACATGTTTATAAACCTCATCATAGTAGTGAAGAAGCGATGGTAAGGTGTAAGTCAACGATTCAAGGAAAGACTCCAACTTCTTATTTAATATCATGGACGGTAGTGAATCAAATACGAACAACCGGCCTCTATTTAGATCGAATGAAATCAGCATCCAATGTTGATCGATGTTTGTTGCCATATACACGAAGTCCATATCTGACCACTTGACATTGAATTTACCCATGACATAATCCGATAACGTCTCTTCCCCCCATGCTACAGCAGCATGCAAAGTCGACTTGTTTTTAATATGGTTTTAGAAACTATCTCGAGAATTTAGGTGACTCTACACGGCGAAAAAAACATTAAAAACATATAATAGTCAACTAATGAATTCCTATTCAGAAGTGCAGTAAATGGTTACCATTATTCCAATTGGCAGGATGGTGAAGCTAGCCATACACATGTCTGGTCTGTTAGGATTAGTGTCCTAATTCTCCCGGAGTCTTGTTGTTTTGTAAAGATACACATTGTTTAATGAATAAAATAAGTGTTATTTAATTATGACATTTACTCATATCCAATAAACAAAGCTCCTTGGTTATCTTAATGTGAACTTAAGCATGTATATGTGATATACAAGTAGATCATGCCTTAAGTGATAACCTAAATAGGTATGTAGTATAAGGATTAAGGTGGGATATCTGATCCTGGTAACACTACAGATACGGTCCACTTTGTAGAGGTTTGCAAGTGTTGTAAACTACTACAGATGGTTGATCCTGACCATTCATGTGGAGACGTGCGAGTAGGGGTGTCCTATACAAAGAGTTTGTATAAGACCTGGACTACGAGATGACTAGACTCTGTATATAACGTCGTTGATACTAGAGACTTGCATCTTACCTAAACGACCATAGGTGACACGACCTTAATCCTGAGTGTCTTGGGAACTCTTTCCTTTGAGGGCGATCCTTTGATTAGTATGGGTGAGAGTGGCCAGATTGCCAACTCAACATGCCTACCTTTTTGGAGACTTGTCTGATCTGGGAGCTAGGAACTCAATCCACAAGATGGAATTCACTCATTTCCTGAAGCAAGGATAAGTAGAGAGATTGCTCCCTTAAGGGCTGATTCCGAGGCTTGAACATAGTGGCCACAGCTTCTCTTTGGAAGAGAAGACTCAGTCATAGTATGACTATGACTTATGTTCATTAGAGGGATCAGTGGTACTTAAGAAGACAAATGTAACTATAGGAGCATAACGGTTATTGGCCCAGCTATACTTACGAGCGATCTGTGAAGGGTTATCGCACTGCTGATTGGTTAAGATGGACACATAATATATCTCTGGTAAGGAGAGTTCAGCTGTCGGTCTTTAGTGGAGTGTCTAGCAGTTAACGAATGGTAGTTCCCGTGACTAAAGAGTTTAGTCAGTTATTCACGTTGAAGGATCTCTTAACGAAGAGTTCCATGAGCGCGTTCGGATCGCTCCAATTTCACAGTGACCGAAATACACCATATACATTCAAACGCACAGTTATGCAAACAAACAGTAATTAACGGCATGCTTTGAACAACAAAAATAATAAGGGAGAGAGTTCTCATACCATTGAAGACGCTCTTCTAACTATGGAACTCAATGCAGCGGAAGACCTCTACCCGAACAACCAACGCCCAGTAGATGCGTTGACTACAGCAGCACGAACAACCGTAAACACACGAACGCAGCGGAGACGACACCACCAGAAAGGAGCCTTAGATATTCTCGGAGTGAGAACCTAAAGCGTGGTCTTCAGAGAGTTTGGTAGAGGTAGGTGGAAGAACTGATCGTGTAGGCGATAAGCAAGTGGGAGAGAATATGAAGCTATTGTATAGCAAAATGCTTATCGTTTAGAAGAAACTACACGATCGTTTAGAGAACAGTAGGCGATTGTTTAGCAAACACGACACACTATATGATCGTTTAGGAAAGCTAACCAATTATTTAGGACTTAGTGTACAATCGTTTAGGCGCTAGATAGGCAATCGTTTAGGTGCAAGGTATGCAATCATGTAGGCGCTGAGCGACTATCGTATAGGCTCTCGAATTTAAGCGATCAGTTACGTTTTCACACCAACGCAAACCTTCCGATCTTTTTCCTAACCATTCAAAATAAACCTAATTTCATTTTTATTCTCAGGCTATTAGAAGGTGTATGGCGCCACATCGTTCAAGCCCTGGAATCAGCCCTTAAGGGAGTTATCTATCTACTTACCCCTACCTTGGGGAAGGAGTGAATTCCATCCTATGTAGCTGAGCTTCCAGCTCCCAAATCAGACGAATCCCCAAAATGGTAGGTTTGAATTAGCGACCTAGCCACTTGCACCCATACAAATCAAAGGACCACCCTCAATGGCAGGAGTTCCCAACTCACTCAGGATTGAAGTCATATTACCTATGGTCATCCTAGTGGAGTGAAGTCTCTGTCATGAACGGTGTTATATAAAGAGACATTAACACTTCGTGGTCAGGTCTTATACAAACTCTTTGTATATGACACCCCCGCTTGCATGTCTCCAACACGAATGATCAGGATCAGACAATCTGTGACAAGTCATAACACTTGTGACCATTCCACAAAGCGGCCCACATCCATAGCATTACTACGATAAGGTTTCCCTTCTATATCCTTATACTACAGACAATTTTGGTTATCAGTCAAGACATGATCCACTTGTATGTCACCACATACATGCTTGAGTTACATACAAATAGCCAGGGATTTTAAGTTTATTGGTTTGTGGTAAAGTAGATAAAAATATGCAACTGAGCAAAATACAAGATGTGAAGTAAATATCATATATTATACAACACAAGCGTTGTACGAACTGTTTACAAACTAGAGGACATGAGACTTTAAGGCATCAACCCCAACAATCTCCCACTTGTCCTAAAGTGAGTGGGGTGTACAATAAACTAGTACAAAACAATAAACTAGGGCATAAAAGCCTAGTACAAGAAAATCTCCCGCTTGCCCTAGTCTAGCCGCGAGCGATCCTGTAGACCCATTCTTCATAGGTGAACCTCAAACACTGTAGTTGGAACAACTTCCAGTTCTGTCAATAACTTCCTGAGCCAGACAACCTCTTTAACAGCTTCGCAAGCCGCTGCATACTCCGCCTCCATATTGGAGTCGGTGATGCACCCCTGCTTAGTACTTCACCACACTACAGCTCCTCCATCAAGAGTAAAGACTGACCTGATGTGGATTTGCGAGAGTTCTTATCAGTCTGAAAGTCAGAACGTGTATCCGGTAAGGATCAAATCCTTAGAACCATACACGAGCATGTAGTTCCTTGTTCTCCGAAGATACTTGAGGATGTTCTTTACTGCGGTCCAGTGACCCTGGCCTGGGTTAGACTGATACCTACTGAATATGCCCACAACGTAGCCAGATGTCTAGACGAGTACAGAACATTGCGTATATAAAACTGCCAACGGCAGACGCATATAGAACCCGTATTATCTCCTCAACCTCTTGAGGCGTCCTAAGACACATGTCCTTAGACAGAGTGACTTCGTGCCTGAACGGCAGTATGCCCCTCTTAGAGTCCTGCATCGAGTACTTGAGCAATATCTTGTCAATGTACGATGCTTGAGACAGTGCTAGCACTTTGTTCTTACAATCCTGAAAGATCCATATACTTAGAACAAACGGTGCCTCTTCCCAATCTTTCATTTGGAATTAGATCACTAGCCAGTTCTTAACTGCAGTCAGTAGACCTACATCATTCTCAATGAGTAGGATATTGTCTACGTATAACACTAAGAAGACTATTGAAGCATTGATGATCTTCTTGTAGACACAAGGTTCATCAACGTTTTTGGTTAAAGCCATACGATTTGATCGCAATATCAAACTATATAATCCAAGATCGAGGCGCCTGTTTCAGTCCATAAATGGACCATTTCAGTTTGGAAACCTTTTGCTCTTCACCTTGGGCTATGAATCCCTCGGGTTGCACCATGTAAATGGTTTCCTCAAGATTGCCATTTAGAAAGGCCGTTTTGACGTCCATTTGCCAGATTTCATAATTATAATAAGTTACAATGGACAAGAGGATGCAGATTGACTTTAACATGGCAACAGGTAAGAAAGTCTCCTCATAGTCGACTCCCTCTACCTGGGTATAACCCTTTGCCACAAGTCGAGCCTTGAAGGTCCGTACCTTCCTATCAACACCCCGTTTGCCCTTGTAGATCCATTTACAACCTATAGGTCTTACCCCATTAGGCTGATCTAAAAGATCCCATACTGAGTTGAAGTATGTCAACTTCATCTCGAGATCCATGGCCTTGACCCATTCATCCCGGTCAACATTCTCTATTACCTTCCGATAAGACAATAGATCCTCAACATCGCCATCTCTACCATAGCAAGGATTTCCGTGAAACCCAGATAACAAATGAGTGGGTTCGCAACCCTCTCATTACGTCGAGGTTCCCTCAACTCTTGAGGTAGAATCGACCTACTAGATGAACTCCCATCAACAAATCTTACTGATGTAGCAGGCTCTTCAACAACTCTTGTTGAAGTTTCAGTAGTTTCATTGGAAAGCTCACGTAACACGACTTTGCTTCGTGGATTGTGCTCCCTTATATGATCCTCCTCTAGGAAAGTAGTGTTTGTTGAAACAAACACCCTATTTTCTGTTGGATCATAAAAATAACCCCCTCGTGTACATTTGAGGTAGCCTACAAAGAGCCATAACCTCGACCATGGTTCCAACTTCTTGGGATTAGCCTTAAGCACACGTGAGGGAAACCCCAAATGCAGAAGTGACGTAAACTAGCTTTACGCGCGTTCCACAACTCTAGAAGTGTTCTCACAACACTTTTGGATGGAACACAGTTGAGTATGTATACCGTAGTCTCTACTACGAAACCCTAAAACGAGTCCGGTAAGGAAGCGTAACTCATCATCGAGCGAACCATGTCTAACAAGGTCTTATTTCTCCTCTCTACTAAACCATCTTGCTGAGGTGTACCCGACGTTGAGAATTAGGAAACGATTCCATGTTCTATCAAATAGTCCTTGAATGTCGAGTCCAAAATTTCTCCGCCTCCATCCGGTCGAAGTGTTTTAATCGTTTATCCAATGCGTTTTCAACTTCAGCCTTGAGCTCTTTGAACTTTTCAAATGATTTAGACTTCCGTTGCATAAGATAAACATACCCGTACCTGGAGTAATCATCAGTAAAACTGATAAAATACTCATAGCCACCTTGGGCTCGCACATTCATAAGACCACAAAGGTCAGAATGTACTAACTCAAGAGGCTACTTGGCTCTATAACCTTTTCTAGTAAAAGGTCGTTTAGTCATTTTACCCTCAAGGCAAGATTCGCACACTAGTAAAGAATTTTCTTCTAACTCACTTAGAAGTCCATTCTTCATCAATCTCTCGATTCTAATGAGGTTGATGTGTCCTAAACAAAGATGCCAAAGTTGGGCACTTTCCTTTGGAAAAATACGTTGATGTTTTGATTGAGTTAGGACAGTTCTAAACAATTCAGTATTATGGAGGGAATTAATGGCTAACGGTCTTAGCACATATAAATTCGATTCCAGATTTGCAGTACAAATAAAAACACCATCTTTATGAATAAACGCTTTATCCATATTAAAAGAGATAGTATATTTACATTGCAATAAACACTTTACAGAAATGAGGTTCTTCTTTAGTTCGGGAACAATATATACATCATTCAAAATAAGAAACCTGTTCTGTAAAGCTAACTGGAGTCCTCCCACTGCCACAGCTGAGACGACGTGCCCGGTGCCTACTCGTAGTCATCTCACCAGCCTCCAGTTGTTGCCAAGATCTAATCCCCTGAAAAGAAGAACAAACATGGTTAGTGGCGCCCAAATCAATTATCCAGGCAGAATCATCATTCTCCACTAAACAAGTTTCAAGTACAAGTAAATCACATTTACCTTTAGCGGCCTTGGCCTTAACCTTGGTTGCTTTATTCTCTTTCAGATACCAAGGATAGTTCCTCTTCCAGTGTTCATCTTGGTTGCTGTGGAAAAACTAACCCTTAGCAACCTGTGGATGCCTCCTTCGGGCGATAGGCGGTGGGTTAGCATGCACCTTCCCTTTTCCCTTATCACTCGTCTTCTTCTTCCTCTTTCTAGAGTTAGAAGTAGAAGGTGTAGACTTCGTTCCTGAGGTCGAACCTTTATGGAACGTCTTGAAGGATGAAGCAATATTTGCCTCACCATTATTCCTTTCCTTACTTTTTAATAAAGATTGGTAGGTCTGTAACTCGTTGAGGAGAGTTGTAAGGTTATATTTCACTTTGTGAAGAATCACATTGCTAACAAACTGCATGAAGCTCTCTGGCAAAGAATGCAGGATTATACTAACCTAGATGCCCTCATTGATGGTAGACCCGTTCAACATTGCCACATTAAAGTGGACCATCATGTTAAGCACATGTTCACGAACAGAGGTGCCTTCTTCCATTTTAGAGTTGAATATGTATTTAAGAGCCTCATGCATAAGTTGTTCAAACGATTGTCCAAACATCCCCCGCAGGGACTCCATGATCTCATGCATTGAGACCATAGGCCCATGTTTCTTGGCAAGACTTCAGAAAGACTTGCCGAGATGTAGGCTCGGGCCTTCTCATTTGCCCTTTTCCATCGCTCGCATTGCCTCCGAACATTTCAGTGGCATTTAGTGCTGGATTGGATGAGAAAGCCTCCAACGAGAGGAACATGAGATCCTCGATGATCAGGATCGTCTGATCATGTGTGTTTCCAATGTATGAAATTATCGCCAGTAAGTTTTTGAAAAAGTTGCTGGGTTGAAAATACGAACAAAATTTTATTGATTTTTGCAACACTTTATAAACCAATCAGTTTTGCAAAATAGTTTCCCAAGTACCCTAAGTTGTAGACCTTCTATTTTGCAATGATGCCCCAGTTGAGGCAAGGACAACTGTCACCAGTGGGGTGATTAGTCCGTTCCCTTTGTTGGATGAGGGACATTTCTCAAACCATTAGGCAGAACCAACTCTTGAACTAACCTAAACAGCCACCATTTTTCGGTTTCAAATTGTTAACCCTTTTAAAACTTATCGCGTAAGTGTTAACCCTCGCTTCGTGTACAGAGAAGTCCCCCCTAAGACCCATCGCTAGGAAGAAGCTAATAGGATAAGAGACTAAGTTACCTTTCCTCTTTACAAAGAGATCAAATAAAGAAACGCGCCAAAACTGCCATCCTTTAGGGACACTTCTCAGGTGCCCTCAGCGACGCGCCGTAAACTTTATTCAAACTAACGAGGGAGACCGAGGGATATGCTGTCGCACATCCCGCTCCCACTTACTATGAATACTCTCTCCATCCACCTTGATATTGACTTACCTAAACACCATCCGTTAGGAGGACATGCCAAAGGTGCCACAAGGCCGAGGGTAGATCTCACAATGTGGATTATTTAGGAGAAACGTGAAAGGTTTAAATGAAGCATCTCATGCCCCAATTACCTCCCACTGAATGTTCTACCTAGGGTTCATTAACCTAGACAATCCGGCTACTGATTTTAGTCTAAGTCGTCTTTTTAATCTCTGTTCATAAACAACGTTTGTCTATGAAAAAAGAACAAGTTCAAATAGTCATATTTATACACTTTAATGAACTGTATTTAACTTGCATGCATGCATCAAATCTATCTAATTCAGCTTTCAAGGTAAGTTCTCAGGTAGGGGTGTTACGTTTCCGTCAACTTAAATACCCCAGCCTAGATAGAACCCGCCTTAGACAAAAGGTCCATTATAGATAGATTTGCTACACTTTAACATTGTATTAGCCAATTTAATCATATTAAACTGATTAAAAGATTAAAGCCTTAGGGTTACTAATCATATTAGAACCGTGATCTTAGGTCTATGTGATCAAGTTTTAAACACTTTAAAACCATGAATTAAACCTAAGTGAGCATGCATGTCTTTCTGATTTCTTTTAGTTCTAATTTCTCTTTAACTTCTAAAAAGAAACAACTAAAACCATTGCGCACAACGGGGTGTTTATAACATTTATAAAGTAACCTATGTGACATGCTTCATGCAATTTCCGGTCATTACTATATATAACTTTTATATAACGCATAACAACTAAGCAAACATGCTATCATTCACCCTTATACTATAACAATTATAATATAAAGATGATGCATGTCAATGCTTTTTATGCATAAATATAAGGATATTTGTAATGCATAGTAGAATAAGAGAAAAAAATCTAAAAATATATTATATTTTTAAAATATTTGCAAATATGGATGAGTTGACTAGTTAATCTTTGAATTTTTTTTAATTTCTAATTTCGTCTTCCCATTGTCTTATTTTGTTGTACAACTTTTTTTTAGTCTTTTTATTTTATCTCTTCTTTGATTTTTGCTTCTTCCCTCCCTATTTTCATTTTTTCATTTTATTTTCTTTCTTAGTTTTTGCTTCTTCTTTTTTTTTTTTTTTTATTCTTTCCTTTATCCGATTTTTGCTTCTTTCCTTTATTTTTTTTTATTTTCTTTCATTTCCTTCTTTTTTCTTTTTTTCTTTTTTTAATTTTCTTTTCTTTCTTCAGTTTTTTATTATTTCTTTTTTTTTTTTTTTAATTTTCTTTCTTAAGCTCTTACTTATTCCTTTTTTAAATTTTTATTTTCTTTCGTTTCTCCGATTTTTGCTTCTTCCCTTATCTTTTTTTTTTTTTGTTATTTTATTTTCTTGTCTTTCTCTGATTTTTTGCTTCTTGTCTTTCTCTTTCTTTTTCTTTTTTTAGTTTTTCTTTCATTTTTCCAGTTTTTGCTTCCCTTTTTTCTATTTAATTTGCTTTCTTTTTCTTCAGTTTTTGCTTCATCTCTTTCTCTTATTTTAAAAATTTTTCTTGCCTTTATTTGAAATCTTTCTTTTTCCCCTTTTTTTCACAAGAATTATGAGGCTGAGTTCCATACGCATGACTTGAAAGTATTCAATTCATAAGTGACTTAACACCAACAAGTCAATCATCAAGTTTGATTATTATAACAAATAATAAATATAAATAGCAAATGAAAGTCTATCAGCGATAGCCACTAATATTTTCTATCATTGATAGCCTTTAATTTTGATTATATTTTCGCTAGTTAAATAGCCACTTGTAGAGAATCTATCATTTATAGAAACTAGTGAATTTAATTTAATTAAATTGAATCTCGAACTAAAAATGTAATGAGATGCCTAGAAGTTATCACCTAATAGAATGTTTATCATGATAAAGCTCATTCATCGAAAAAGAAAAGAGATCTTATAAATGTTTGGGAAGGATAAGAAAGAGGCAAAAGGTGTTCAGTGTTTATGATGATAGAAGCTACTACTAATAGCATGTTACCAATGATAGAGCTAATACTAACAGCATTTCTCGAGTATAGATAGTTATCCGATAACAACGTCATTGGTGATAGAAGCTACCACTGATAGCACCAAGTGTTATCAGTGATTAGAGAACTATCACTGATAGCATGATATCAGTGAGATCGTTGATAGCATCTTATTAGTGATATTATCAGTGAAAGAAGCTATCACTGATAACCACAATATGAGTGATGTTAGTGATATCGGTGATAAAACTTAAGTGATATCTATATATTGAGTTTCTTTCAAAGGTGATAACCAGTTATAGAAATCTATTATTAATTGCCTTAAGTGTTAATATTTCAAGGTTGATTCTAATTGATGAAAGTCTATCAGTGATAATGACTGATAGTTGCTATCAGTGATAGCCATGATAAAAAGATTATTAGTGATAACTACTATGGTAATCAAAGTTGTTGGTCTTCTTTCAAAGTTGATCACTATTTATAAATCTATCATTGATAGCCACTGATAGCCTTGAGTAGTAATATTTCACCGTTGATTCCAATTGATGAAAGTGAATCAATGATAGCTAATAATAATTGATAGCAAATTAAAAGTTAATATTTCAAGATTGTATTACTTTTTCAAAAATTGAAAACTATCGCTGATAGCAACTATCATCGATAGCAACTGATAGAAGCTATCAACGATAGCAGCTGATAGAACCTATCAGTGGTCATCACTGATAGCTGCTATCAGTGATAGTAGCTGATAGCAGCTATCAGTGGTTATCACTGATAGCTGCTATCACACTGATAGCTGCTATCAGTGATAGCTTTTAATTTGAGAAAATCGGGAAGAAGCGAAAAAAAATGGTGGCTAGGCATGAGTTTTTTAGTCTTTTACCATTTTTGATCTATATATACAATTATTTTATCCTTGTACTACATATTCTATTATTTTGGGCTTAAATTCTATTTATGCAACTAGCCCTAAATATAACTCTTATATTATATGATGCATGAGCATGCTCTTACATAATTAAATCATGCTTCTCTAAATTATAATAATTATAATAAAGAGATGATGTATGACCATTGCACAACCTAAGGTCGGATTTACTATACGTGCATACCATATGACATATAAAAAACATACATCGCATGTAATAAATAAAGGATTAATGGACCGGGATGAACCTTTACAAAAATTCGGAATGAAATAACCCTATCTATTACATTTTTCATCGAGCAAACTGGTTCTAAGGCGAACCGAGTCTTGAACCGCCAGGAGGACTCTATCGTGTAGTAAACGCCATAGGTAGACGATCGTCCAGCGCGCACTAGACGATAGAAGCAAAATTAAACGATCGCGTAGATGACAACGAGGTTGCGAAGCTTGATCGTCTATGTGATCGCTTAATGCGACGACATGTAAACGATTTACCTTGCGTTACTAAGCGATCGTTTAGTCAGTTATTAAGCGATAAAGCTTGCTGAACTAAACGATCGTCCAGTGCGGCGTGCGTTAAACGATACATGAGTATCCCATCGTCTACACGACGCGATACTCAGTGATCGCGTGCCCGATCGTCAACACGATGCCATCAACCCTTGATCGCATACCCCATCGTTTAACTGATGTGATCAATAACGATCGTGTACCCCATCATCTGCACGATGTGATCAACAACGATTGCGTACCCCATCGTCTGCATGATGTGATCAACCTTTGATGGTCTCTTTCCTCGAAGAATCACAACATTTGCTCCGATCTTCTTCATGAACGACTCAAAACTTCAAACAGACATTGAAAACAGACTCGATTACGATTATTAATTCCCCAAAACGCAGGGGCCTTTACAAACAACCGCAAATGTAAAAGAATTAAATCAAACAGAGGGTACCATCCATTAATCCGACACATCCACAACAATTTAACGATTAAACAGTAAAGAAATGTGCCCACCAAGAACGTAAATGTAACTTCGTTGCAACATATGAAATTGGAGTGTTAGAACCTGGCTCTGATACCAATTGAAGGATCTCTTAACGAATAGTTCCATGAGCACGCTCGGATCGCTCCAATTTCACAGTGACCAAAATACACCATATACATTCAAACGCACAGTTATGCAAAAAAATAGTAATTAACGGCATGTTTTGAACGACAAAAATAACAAGGGAGAGAGTTCTCATACCAGTTGAAGACGCTATTTTAACTATGGAACTCAACGCAGCGGAAGACCTCTACCCGAACAACCAACGCCCAACAGATGCGTCGACTACAGTAGCACGAACAACCGTAAACACATGAACGCAGCGGGGACGACACCACCAGAAAGGAGCCTTAGATATTCTCAGAGTGAGTGTTGGGGTTGATGCCGTAAAGTCTCATGTTCTGTAGTTTGTAAGTAGTATATATGAACATTTGTGATTGTTAATATATGATATTTATTTCACATCTTGTTGTTTTGCTCGGTTATTCGTTTTATTTGCTTTACCACAAACCAATAAACATAAAATCCCTGGTTATCTGTACGTGACTAGAGCATGTATGTGGTGACATACAAGTGGATCATGTATTGAGTGATAACCAAAATGGTCTGTAGTATATGGATATAAGAGGGAAACCTTATCCTGGTAATGCTACGGACGCGGCTCGCTTTGTGGAATGGTTACAAGTGTTATGACTTGCCACAGATGGTCTGATCCTGATCATTCATGTTGGGGACATGCGAGCGGGGGCGTCCTATACAAAGAGTTTGTATAAGACCTGATCACGAGTGTTAATGTCTTGTTATATAACACCGTTCATGATAGAGAATTCACTTCACTAGGATGACCATAGGTAACATGACCTCAATCCTGAGTGAGTTGGGAACTCCTGCCATTGAGGACGGTCCTTTGATTTGTATGGGTGCGAGTGGCCAAGTCGCTGATTCAAACCTACCATTTTAGGGATGCGTCTGATTTGGGAGCTGGGAACTCAACTGCACAAGATGGAATTCACTCTTTCCTCGAGGCAGGGGTCAGTAGATAGATGG
>NC_052353.1:64650452-64657129 GCF_009727055.1 Benincasa hispida
TTCTCCTCCGTCCTCTACCAAACTCACCAGAGCCCACTCTTTGGGTTTTTGACGTCGAGGACACTCGGGTTTCCTTTGTGGTGGTGTTATCCCTGCGACCTTGTTCGTGTATGTTCGGATCGTGAAGTAACAGTCGATAGACTCGCCGGGTGTTGGTAGATCGGTGGGAGTTTTCCGCTGCTTTGGGTTCACACATAGGAAGACCGTCTTCCTCTGATATGAACCTCTTTTCTCTATGTTTTATTATATTCTGAGCATGCTGTTGATGAGTTTAATATGTATAACTATTAGTATAGAATGTATATCGTTTATGTTTCGATCACTGTGAAATCGGAGCGATCTAAGCCCGCTCATGGAACTCTCGGTATGAGATCCTTGAATTGGTATCAGAGATAGGTTTCTAATACTCCGATTTCATTTGTTGCAACGAAAGAATGTTTACATTCATGGTGGGTGCATTTCTACGTTGTTTTTAAGTGTTAATACTGTTGTGGATGTGCCAGATTAATGGATGTTTTCGGGTTGAATTGCCTCGATTTGTTTAAATTCCTTTTACATTTGCAGTTGTATGTAAAGGCCCTTGCGTTTTTGGGCATATATAATCATAATCAAGTCTGTATTTAAAATGTTTGAAGTATTGAGTTGTTCGTCGAAGTTCTGGGCAAAGATCGCGACTCTTCGAGGAATAAGATGATCTAGGGTTGATCGCATCGTGCATAAAAGGTTCTATGCGATCGCTGTCCATCGCATCGTGAAGATGAAGGACTAAGCGATCGTGGTTGAATGCATCAATTTAACGATGGGGTATGCGATCAAGAGTTGGTCGTATCGGGAAGACGATCGGGCACGCGATCATTGTGTATCGTTTAATGAGCACGCGAGCTAGACGATCATTTAGGTTAGCAAGCTTCATCGCTTAGTAACTGACTGAACGATCACTTAGCATCGCAAGGTAAATTGTTTACCAAATTGCATGCATCGGTTAAACGATCAGATGCTCGCGTATCGTTTAAAACGCGCTAGACGATCGTTTAGGTCAGCAAGCTTCATTGTTTAATAACTGACTAAACGATCGCTTAGTAACTCAAGGTAAATTGTTTACCTATCGTCGTGCTGCACGATCACATGGATGATCAGGCTTCGTAGCCTCGTTGTCATCTACGCGATCGTTTGCTAATATTCCTATCGTCTAGTGCGTGCTGAACGATTGTCTACCTACTAAAGATTGCTACACGATGGGGACCTCCTGGCGGTTCAAGACCCGGTTCGCTTTGAACCGATTTTCTCAATGACAAATGTAATAGATAAGGTTTTTTTCATTCCGATTCTTTTTGGTTTAAAGGCTCATCCCGATCCATTAATCTATTTGTTTAATACATGCGATGTATGTTTTATATGTCATATGGTATGCACATATAGTAAATCCCATCTTAGGTTATGCATTGATCATGCATCATCTCTTTATTGTAATTGTTATAATTTAGAGAAGCATGATTTTGTTATGTAAGAGCATGCTCATGCATCATTAATATAAGAGTTATATTTATGCATGCATAAAAAGCATGTTTGCTTAGTTATTACGCGTTATATAAAAGTTATATAGTAATGACCTGTCATTGCATGAAGCATGACACATAGGTTACTTTATAATTGTTATAAACGCCTCGTTATACTCAATGTTTTTTAGTTGTTTCTTTTTAAAAGTTAAAGAGAAATTAGAATTAAAAGAAATAAGAAAGGCATGCATGCTCACTTAGGTTTAATTCATGTTTTAAAATGTTTAAAACTTGGATCACATAGACCTAAGATCACGGTTCTAATATGATTAGCAACCCTAAGGCTTTAATCTTTTAATCAGTTTAATAGGATTAAATTGACTAATAAAAGATTAAAGTGTAGCAAATCTATATATAAAGGACCTTTTGTCTAAGACGGGTTCTATCTAGGCTAGGGTATTTAAGTTGATGGAAACGTAACACCCCTACCTGGGAACTTACCTGGAAAGATGAATTAGATAGATTTGATGCATACATGCAAGTTAAGGACAGTCCATTAAAGTGTTTAAATGTGACTACTTGAACTTGTTCTTTTTTCATAGACAAACGTTGTTTATGAGCAGAGATTAAAAAGATGACTTATACTAAAATCAGTAGTCGAATTGTCTAGGTTAATGAATCCCTAAGTAAAACATTCAGTAGGAGGTACTTGGGGCATAAGATGCTTCACTTAAACCTTTCACTTTTCTCCTAAAGTCCACACCGTGAGATCTATCCTCGACTTCGCGGCACCTTTGACGTGTCGCCCCAACGGATGGTGTTTGGGTAGGTCAATATCAAGATGGATGGAGAGAATGTTCATAGTAGGTGGGAGTGGGAAGTGCAACAACATATCCCTCGGTCTCCCTCGTTAGGTTGAATAAAGTTACTGCGCATCGCCTCGAGGCACCCTGGGAGTGTCCCTCTAAAGGATGGAAGTTTTACGCATTTCTTTATTTGATCTCCTGTAAGAGGATAAGGTAACTTAGTCTCTTGTTCTAATCTGTCTTTTCCATAGGGTAAGAGCATTAGGGAGGGACTTTAGCACCGAAAATGAGGGGTTACACTTACACGGAATAGTTAAATGTTAACGATTCTGGACCGAAAAATGGTGGCTGTTGGGTTCAGTTCCAAGAGTTGGTTCTACTTAATGGTTGAGAATGTCTCATTTTAGTAAAGGGACAACTGATCACCCCACCGGTGGCATTTGTCCTAACTCACTAGGGCATCATTGCAAAATAGAAGTATATAACTTAGGATATTTGAAACTATTTTGCAAAACTAATTGGTTTTAAAAGTGGTCTAGCAAAAACTAATCAAGATTTGTTCGTATTTTCAGCAACTTTTTCAAATGGCTACAGCCACTTTATCACTGTTAAGTGCCAAAAATTAACTGGCGATAATTTTTCAACATGGAAACATATGATCACGACGATCCTAATCATCGAGGATCTCATGTTCGCTCTCACGGAGGCTTGTCCTCCTATTCCAGCTCCAAATGCCACTCGAAATGTTCGGGAGGCATAGGGCGAATGAGAAGGTTCGAGCCTATATCTTGACAAGTCTTTCTGACGTCTTGGGCAAGAAGCATGAGCCTATGGTCTTAGCCCGTGAGATCATGGAGTCTCTGCGGGGGATGTTTGGACAACCGTCTGAATAGCTTATGCATGAGGCTCTTAAATACATATTCAGCTCCAAAATGCAAGAAGGCACCTCTATTCGTGAACATGTGCCAAGCATGATGGTCCACGTCAATGTGGCGGAGTTAAATGGGTCTACCATCGATGAGGGTAGCCAGGTCAACATAATCCTGAATTCTTTGCCGGAGAACTTCATGCACTTTGTTAGTAATGTGATTCTTAATAAAGTGAAGTATAACCTTACAACTCTCCTCAACGAGTTGCAGACATACCAATCTTTATTGAAAAGTAAGGAGAAGTAGAAGGGTGAAGCAAATGTTGCTTCATCCTCAAGGATGTTCCATAGAGGTTCGACCTCAGGAACGAAGTCTGCACCTTCTACTTCTAACTCTGCTAAGGGGAAGAAGAAGAAGGGTGGTAAGGGAAAAGGGAAGGCACCTGCTAACCCACCACCTGTCGCCCCGAGGAGGCGTTCACCAGTTGCTAAGGGAAAGTGTTTCCATTGCAATCAAGATGGACATTGGAAGAGGAATTGTCCTCGGTATCTGAAGGAGAAGAAAGCAGCCAAGGCTAAGGCCAAGGCGGATAAAGGTAAATATGATTTACTTGTGCTCGAAACTTGTTTATTGGAGAATGATGATTCGGCCTGGATAATTGATTCAGGCGCCACTAACCATGTTTGTTCTTCTTTTCAGGGGATTAGATCTTGGCGATAGCTGAAAGTTGGTGAGATGATGATGCGAGTAGGCGCCGGGCACGTCGTCTCAGCTGTGGTAGTGGGAGGGATCCAGTTGACTTTGCAGAATAGGTTTCTAAATTTAAATGATGTATATATTGTTCCTGAACTAAAAATGAACCTTATTTCTATAAATTGCTTATTGCAATGTAAATACACCGTTTCTTTCAATTTGAGTAAAATGTTTATTCATAAAGATGGTGTTTTTATTTGCACAGCAAATCTGGAATCGAATTTATATGTTCTAAGGCCGTTAGCCATTAATTCCCTTCATAATACTGGAATGTTCAGAACTTTCGTAACTCAATCAAAATGTCAACGAATTTCTCCAAAAGAAAATGCCTAACTTTAGCATCTACGTTTAGGGCGCATCAATCTCAATAGGATTGAGAGATTGATGAAGAATGATCTTCTAAGTGAGTTAAAAGAAAATTCTTTACCTGTGTGCGAATCTTGCCTTGAGGGTAAGATGACTAAACGACCTTTTACTGGAAAAGGTTTTAGAGCCAAAGAGCCTCTTTAGTTAGTACATTCTGACCTTTGTGGTCCTATGAATGTGGGAAACCGAGGTGGCTATGAGTATTTTATCAGTTTTACTGATGATCACTCCAGGTACGGGTATGCTTATCTTTTACAACGGAAGTCTGAATCCTTTGAAAATTTCAAAGAGTTCAAGGCTGAAGTTGAAAACGCATTGGATAAACGAATTAAAACACTTCGATTAGATCGAGGTGAAGAGTTTTTGGACTCCGCATTCCAGGACTATTTGATAGAACATGGAATCATTTCCCAACTCTCAACGTCAGGTACACCTCAACAGAATGGTGTAGTGGAGAGGAGAAATAGAACCTTGTTAGACATGGTTCGTTCGATGATGAGTTACGCTTCCTTACCAGACTTGTTTTGGGGTTTCGTAGTGGAGACTGCGGTGTACATACTTAACTGTGTTCCCTCTAAGAGTGATGCAAGAACACCTTTGGAGTTGTGGAATGGGTGTAAAGCTAGTTTACGTCATTTTCGCATTTGGGGATGCCCTGCACATGTGCTTGAGGCTAATCCCAAGAAGTTGGAACCACGGTCAAGGTTATGCCTCTTTGTAGGCTACCCTAAAGGTACACAAGAGGGTTATTTTTATGATCCGATGGAAAATAGGGTGTTTGTTTCAACAAACGCTACTTTCTTGGAGGAGGATCATAAAAAGGAGCACAGTCCAGGAAGCAAAGTTGTGTTACGTGAGCTTTCCAATGAAATTACTAAAACTTCAACAAGAGTTGTTGAAGAGCCTGCTACATCAACAAAAGTTTTTTATGGGAGTTCATCCAGTAGGTCGGTTCTACCTCAAGAGTTGAGGGAACCTCAACATAATGGAAAGGTTGCGAACCCACCCGTTCACTATTTGGGTTTCACGAAAATCCTTACTATGGTAGTAGATGGCGACGTTGCGGATTCGTTGTCTTATAAGAAGGCAATGGAGGATGTAGACCGGGATGAATGGGTTAAGGCCATGGATCTCGAGATGGAGTCGATGTACTTCAACTCAGTATGGGGTCTTGTAGATCAGCCTGTTGGGGGTCGCCCTATAGGTTGTAAATGGATCTACAAGCGCAAACAAGGTGCTGATGGGAAGGTACAGACTTTCAAGGCTCGACTTGTGGCAAAGGGTTATACCCAGGTAGAGGGAGTCGACTATGAGGAGAATTTCTCGCCTTTTGCCATGTTAAAGTCGATCCGCATCCTCCTGTCCATTGCAGCTTATTATAATTATGAGATCTAGCAAATGGACGTCAAGACGGCCTTTCTGAATGGCAATCTTGAGGAGACCATTTATGTGGTGTAGCCTGAGGGATTCATAGCCCAAGGTTAAGAGCTTGTTTGAAAACAAAATCAGTCCATTTATGGACTGAACCAGACGTCTTGATCTTGGAACATAGGATTTGATGCTGTGATCAAGTCGTATGGCTTTGACCAAAATGTTGATGAACCTTGTGTCTACAAAAAGATCATCAATGCTTCAGTAGTCTTCTTAGTGTTGTATGTAGACGATATCCTACTCATTAGGAATGATGTAGGTCTACTGACTACAGTTAAGAATTGGCTAGCGACCCAATTCCAAATGAAAGATTTGGGAGAAGGTCAGTTTGTTCTAGGGATCCAGATTTTTTGGGATCGTAAGAACAAAGTGCTAGCATTGTCTCAGGCATCGTACATTGACAAGATGTTGCTCAAGTACTCGATGCAGGACTCCAAGAGGGGCCTATTACCGTTCAAGCATGAAGTCACTTTTTCTAAGGAAATGTGTCCTAAGACACTTCAAGAGGTTGAGGAAATGAGACGGGTCCCATATGCATCTGCCGTTGGCAGTTTGATGTATGCAATGCTCTGTACTCGTCTAGACATCTGCTACACTGTTGGTATAGTCAGTAGGTATCAATCTAACCCAGGCCAGGGTCACTGGCCCGCAGTGAAGAACATCCTCAAGTATCTTCAGAGAACGAGGGACTACATGCTCGTGTATGTTCGACGGATTTGATCCTTACAGGATACACGGATTTTTATTTTCAGACTGATAAAGACTCTCGCAAGTCCACATCAGGGTCAGTCTTCACTCTTAATGGAGAAGCTGTAGTGTGGTGAAGCACTAAGTAGGGGTGCATCGCCGACTCCACTATGGAGGCGGAGTACGTAGTGGCTTGCGAAGCTGCTAAGGAGGAAGTCTGGCTCAGGATGTTCTTGGCAGACCTGGAAGTTGATCCAGATATATCTAGG
>NC_052353.1:64658254-64666409 GCF_009727055.1 Benincasa hispida
CATGTCGCCGATTCAAACCTACCATTTTGGGGATACGTCTGATGTGAGAGCTGGGAACTCAACTATACAAGATGGAATTCACTCCTTTCCCGAGGCAGGGGTAAGTAGATAGATGGCTCCCTTAAAGACTGATTCCGGGGCTTGAACGATGTGGCACCACACACCTTCTCTTGGTCCGAGAGGTGTTCACATATAGTTGGACTATATTCTATTATTCATTAGAGGAATCAGTGGTACTTAAGGATTGAGATGTAACTACAGGGGCAAAATGGTAAATAGGCCCGATTGTACTTACGCTCTCTGTGAAGGGTCATCGTACTCATGATTGGTTATATCCAATGGACACAGAAATATATCTGTGGTAAGATAAGTTCAGTTGTTGGTCTTTAGTGGAATCACTGACAGTTAACGGATGGTGAATCTCGTGGCTGAAGAGTTTAGTCAGCTATTCACGTACGGTTGGAACTTCGAGTCACAAGTCCATTAGGTCACCTGGGTAGCTTGGATAAAGTCGAAAATTAGTGTTTGGGTTAATTTGAAATGTTCAAATTGACAAAAGGAAATTCAATTATATATGATATAATTGGACTGGTTAATTATATATGATATAATTAGCTAAATGTATGAGATACATTATTTTGGAGAAAATTAGATATAAATATGATTTATATCAAGTAGAGGAAAAATACAATAGTAGATATATGATATCAAACTATAGGATATAAATATAATATGATTATATTTATTAATTAAATTAATTGATTAATTATTTAATAATTAACCAATTAATTCACATTTGAATGTGGGATCATGGGGCCGCGAAGGTTAAGGTTACCGGCGGGTTAAAGTTTGAAAATCGTTTTCATTTTAGAAAGAATTCAGTCATGCATGTGATATCCCGCGCCCAAAAGAAACTGTGAAAGAGTGATCGCGAGAGCCTATACAATAGAATCCCATTCGTCTAAACGATTGTCTAGTTCACGCGTTCCCTAAACGATCGTATACCAATTTCCTAAATGATCGTCCAGTTTTTCCTAAATGACCTTGTTCGTGTACGTTCGGATCATGCAGTAACAGTCGACAGACTCGCCGGGTGTTGGTAGATCGGTGGGAGTTTTCCGCTGCTTTGGGTTCACACATACGAAGACCGTCTTCCTTTGGTATGAACCCCCTTTCTTTATGTTTTATTGTATTCTGAGAATGTCGTTGATGAGTTTAATATGCATAATTGTTAGTATAGAATGTATATCGTTTATGTTTCGATCACTGTGAAATCGGTGCGATCTAAGCCCACTCATGGAACTCTCGGTATGAGATCCTTCAGTGAGAACCCAAAGTGTGTTCTTCGATGAGTTTGGTAGAGGTGAGAGGAAGAACCGATCGTGTAGGCGATAAGCAAGTGGGAGAGAATATGAAGCTATTGCATAGGAAAATGCTTATTGCTTAGAAGAAACTACACGATCGTGTAGATTTTACTGAACTATCGTTTAGAAAACAGTAAGCAATCGTTTAGCAAATACGACACACTATACGATCGTTTAGGAAAGCTAACCGATCATTTAAGACTTAGTGTGCGATCGTTTAGGTTCGAGGTATGCGATCGTTTAGGCACTGAGCGACTATTGTATAGGCTCTCAAATTTAAGCGATCGGTTACGTTTTCACACCAATGCAAACCTTTCGATCTTTTTCCCAACCATTCAAAATGAAACTAATTTCATTTTTATTCATCAGTTATAATAACCGATGTTGTTCTCCACTAACGCTCGTCCGAGAGAGCTTTTAGGTTAATTATCATATAATTAACCAATTAAATTATTAATAAATATAATCATATTTTATTTTTACCGTATAGTTTGATATCATATATCTACTATAGTAATTTCTCCTCTACTTGATATAAATCATATTTATATCTAATTTCCTCCAAAATAGCGTATCTCATATATTTAGTCAATTATATCATATATAATTAACCAGTCCAATTATATCATATATAATCGAACTTCCTTTTGTCATTTTGAACATTTCAAATTAACCCAAACACTAATTATAGACTTTATCCAAGCTACCCAAAAGACCTAATGAACCTGTGGCTCGAAGCTCCAACGGTCCATGAATAGTTAACTAAACTCTTTAGCCACGAGATCCACCATCCGTTAACTGTTAGGCATTCCACTAAAGACCAACAGTTGAACTCTTCTTACCACATATATATTTCTGTGTCCATCGGATATAACTAATCATGAGTACGGTGACCCTTCATAGATGCTCGTAAGTACAGCTGGGCCAAATTACCGTTTTGCTCCTGTAGTTACATTTCACTCCTTAAGTACCACTGATTCCTCTAATGAACAATACAACATAGTCCAACTATGTGTGAACCCCTCTCGGGCCAAGAGAAGGTGTGTGGCGCCAACATTGTTCAGCCTTGGAATCAACTCCTTAAGGGAGCTATCTATCTATTAAACCCTTGCCTCGGGAAGGAAGTGAATTCCATTCTTGTGTAAAGCTGAGTTTTTCCCAGCTCCTAAACCAGACGAATCCCCAAAATGGTAGGTTTGAATTGGGCGATCCTGGCCATTTGCACCCATAACAAATCAAAAGGACCACTCTCAATGGCAGTGAATTTCCCAACTCAACTCAGGATTGAAGGTCATGTTACCTATAAGTTATTCCTAGTGAGTGAAGTCTCTGTCATGAACGGTGTTAAATAATAAAGAGTACATTAACACCGCCCGCTTGCATGTCCCCACAGAATGAATCAGGATCAGACAATCTGTGACAAGTCCCAAACACTGGTGTCCATTTCCACAAAAGCAATGCCCGAGTCCCATAGCATTACTAGGATAATAAGGTTTCCTTTCTATATCCTTATAACTACAAACCATGTCATTTTGGTTATCAGTCAAAGACATGACTCACACTTGTATGTTTCAACCACATACATGCTTGAGTTTTTACATACAAATAGCCCAGGGATTTTTAAGTTTATTTGGTTTGTGGTAAAGTAGATAAACATGCAACTGAGCAAAATACAAAGATGTGAAAGTATAATATCATATATTATAACCAACACAAAAGGTTCGTAACAACTGTTTAACAACTACAAGACACGAGACTTAGGGCATCAAACCCCACACAACGTATCCATTTGGAGCTTCGAGCTATAAGACCATAAGGTTTCCCTTGGTAAGCTTCAATGGAATTTCAGTCGAGGTCTTGAGGTCCTAAGATTTCTGGTGTTTGATTTAAATGTTCAAATTGAGCAGAGAGTGTTTTGGATTATATATGATATAATCGATATAATGTATGAGATACAGTCTTGTGGAGGATTGATGTAACTGAGATTTATCTTAAGTACCTATGGAATAGAAAAAGAACCTATAGTTGTGTATGTTTCATGAGATACAATATTAAAACTATAGATTATAAATATAGTATGATAAGTTGGTTATCATTTATATTTATAATAATATTAATTATTAGATAATTAATTCTTTTTCTTTAATAATCAATTGAGTGGATGGTTATTGGTGATTCATGGTAACCATGAGATAAAAGGAATTTTTTTTTCCTAATTTTAGTAAATTTTCATAAAAGGTTTTTTAAGATTTATCTCTCGCAAAAAGGATCTCACGGAGTTGTCAAGTAAATACAGATTTACTAAATTACAACTTGGGCGAGCTAAACAATCGTGTAGTGGCGAGCTAAACGATCATACAGTATTTACCAAACGATCGCATGGCTTTTGCTAGACGATCGCTTGCCCAAAGTAAACGATCGTGTAGTGTTTGTAGGCGATAGACACTAAGCTAAATGATGAGCTAAACGATTGGGCATCGACCTATACAATAGGTCTCCGCCATCTCGCACTTGCCCAATCGTGTACACGATCGATATTTCCTTTTTGTCTACCTTATTCCAAGTTCGAACAGAGCCCACCCTCTGGATTCTCACACTAAGAATACCAAGGTAGCCTTGTTGGTGCTGTCATACTTAACTCGACACCATCCAGGTTCTATAGAGGCCATTCGTGTTGCTGAGGAGTTCGTGACCAAGGCAATCGTTGAGGATGAGCGCGAAGTGTTTGTGCTGTGTTGCGATCGTGTAGATCGAGCATTTGAGGTTACTGTTGTTCAAGCGATCATGCGCAAAGGAGCGTGGAGATGCATCTTCAAATGTTCGTAGAGTTTTCTCTTTGTTCATTTGAGTTTTCATGCTGTAATTTCTATATTAATTGTATAACAACATGTTTCTGTACGACCGTAATGTATTGTTCATTCATGATTGTAATTTGGAATGTTCTTATTTCCGTTGCTCATGGAAATCTCAAGTTCGATTTCCTTCAATTGGTATCAGAGCCAAGCTCTCTGATATTCCAAATTAAAACTCTGAATTGAACTCATTTTACAGTCACGGTGAGTTTCTGTATTTGTGGTTAATCATTTTTCGCATATGTGGTTGAGTTGATGAATGTTTCGGGTTTAATTACCTTTTTGTTAAAGCTTTCGATATTACAAAGTGTTAATTGTAAGGGCCCCCATGTTTTGGGCGAAATTAACTTTGCAATTGAGTCTATAATTCAAAGAGTTTGAGTTCGTCGAGTCGTTCGTAGCTTCATGCATGGAGATGTGGTTCTCAACGAAGAAGAAGACCAAACGTTGGTGGGATTGTGTAGCCTCAGGTAAACGATTGTTGGGATTTAATTAAACGATCGTTTAGATTTTTCTAGACGATCGTATAGTATTTTCTAAATGATCATTTAGCTAATGCTAAGCGATGGGGTAAATCGTTTACCATATCGTGTAGCATTGGTTACCCGATCGCGTAGGCGCTGGAGGTAGACGATCGTAGAGGGAGCATGCGATGCTCATCGTTTAGTAGAAGGCACGCGCTAGACGATCGTGTAGTTAGCAAGCTTCATCACTTAGTTACTATCTACGTGATCGTGAGTATGCGGTACGGAGGCGATAGCTAAGTGATCACTTAGGCCTGTCTCTTATACACATCTAGATGTGTATAAGAGGCACGCGCTAGACGATCGTGTAGTTAGCAAGCTTCATCACTTAGTTACTATCTACGTGATCGTGAGTATGCGGTACGGAGGCGATAGCTAAGTGATCACTTAGGCGATGGTGCTTCGCGACATCGTGGTCGTTTAGACGATCGCAAAAGGCGAGCATTGTGCGGAGCGCGCTAAGAGATCGTGTACTTCAGGCTTCATCGCTTAGTAAAGGTACACGATCGTGTAGTAACAGAAAAACGGTCATTTATATTTTTCTAGACGATCGTATAGTAAATGCTAAACGATCGTTTAGCTCTCGAAGCGCTGGTAAGTGATAGAGCAAAATGTTTATTTTATTGTGTAGACGATCGCAGGGTGCTTAGTACATGATGATTGGAGAAACAATGCTTTGCCCGAGTGGTTCAAGACCCGGTTTGCCTGTTTGAACCGGAGACTCCTTATCTTTGTAATAGTTGGCTTTATTTTTGTGATTTTAAGGAATTTTACCCGGTTCATCAACATTGGTTGTTTATACATGTGATGTATGGTGTATGCCTAAGTGTTTGTCATATAGCTAAAACCCACCTTAGGTTGTGCAATTATTCATGCATCATGTATTATAAATGTTATAATATTGCATGAAGAAATTATTCGAAAGCATGTGCATGCATCATGAAATATAAGAGTTATATTTTGCATGCAGTGAGCATTCTCATGCATCATCCTTTTATTCTAAGTGTTATAGTCTAAGGGTGAATCGAAGCATCTTTTGCTTGTTTCATTGCGGTTTTGTATAAGTGTTATATAAAAGAAGTAGTAATGAATTGACAATGCATTGAGTATGACACTTAGGTTATTTATAAGCGTTATGAATGCCTCGTATATGTTAGCTTAGCATTGTGGTGGTTTCCGTTTATAAGTGTATAAAGGAAATTAGACCTAAAATCAATAAATCAGAGTTGCATGTGAACTCAAGTTTTTTAAAAGGTTTTAAAATTGAATTTAGATAGACCTAAGTTCAAGTGGTTCTAAAGAGTTTAGCAACCTAGATTAATCTTTAAAATCGGTTTAATAGGATTAAATTAGTTGGAATAAAAGATTAAATTTGTTGTAAACCTATCTATAAGGGACCTTTTGTCTAAGGCAGGTTCATGCTAGGCGGGAGTTCTTAAGTTGACGGAAACGTAACACCCCTACCTGGGAACCTACCTGAAAAGGTGAATTAGATAGATTTTCAACAAGCATGCGACGATTTGGTAAAAGAATCTGTTAAAGAGTTTAATGGATGATGATCAAAAGTTGTTTCATTATACAAGGTAAATGTTACTCTTGGGCAAACCTAAAAGTCACTTAATTAAAATCCTTAGCCGTGTTTTTTCTAAGTAAGCTAAACCCTATGTTATAAAAATACTCAGTGGGAGGAAGAGGTGTATCAAATATGTTTATGATTCCACTCACATTTCTCCCTGTATGTTCATACCATGAGATTCATGCTTGGCCTCGTGGTGCCCTGGGAGCATCCCCCTTCGGATGGTGTTTGCATGAATCAATATCAAGGTGGAAAGAGAGAGTATTTATGGTAAGTGGGTGAAGGGTGTGTGTCAACACGTCCTATGGTCTCTGTCATTGGTTCACACCATAAGATCATTCTGTACTCCCTCTTGTCGCCTTTAGAGCGTCCCCCTTAGGATGGGTTTTGTGCAATTGGTCAATATCAAGGTGAACTCCAGAAATTGGATAGGGTCGCTTTAGGTTTTTCTCCAATCGGATTTTTTCCCTTCGGATTGGCCTTTTAGGACGGACCTCTAGGGCTTAAAATGGCAGGTCACACTTACAGGAGATTGTTAAGCAAGTTAATGATCTCTTGGCCAAATTAATGATGGCTAGTTGTTATAGGAGCATGATTTGTTCTGGTATTAATGACTGGTTGAGAACTTCTCAATTCAGAGGAGGGATAACTGACCTCTCTTCAGTAGCTTTTGTCCTAAACCTTTGAAGCGTCATTGCGAAACTAGATGTCACACGGGGTTCATGTTAGTTTTGCTAAAACCTTATTGGATGTTATTTTGTTTTACATCAGGTATTTGCTTAAAACCTAACGTAGGTCAATGTGTTTTTCTTTTAAGCAAATCGTTAGCATTTTCGTTTAAAGCTTTTAAAATGACCAATTACTTACAGTGGAAAGAATCGTGTGAAACGAATTTCGTGGCAAACGACCTCGATCCCACTACTCTCCAAAAGTGAAGACAAGACAGTAAATATGATTTATTGGTCTTGGAGACGTGTTTGGTAGAGAATGATGATTCTGCCTGGATTCTTAATTCAGGTTCTACCAATCATGTCAGTTTCTCTTACCAAGGATTCAGTTCCTGGCAAACATTGCCACAGGGAGAGATGACTCTTCGAGTCGGTACTGGTGAGGTTGTTTCAGCTGTTGCTGTAGGCAGGCTGAAGTTATTTGTTGACAAGAAACTGGATAATGTTTTTGTAGTTTTCCATATTAAGAGGAACTTATTCTCGGTTTCTTGTCTCATTGAACAAGACTACACCGTCTCCTTTTCTGAGAATAAAGTGTTTATTTTCAATAATGGAATGAAGATTAGTTATGGTTCAATGGAAAATAACTTATATGTACTAAGGTCGTTAGTCATAAAAGTCTTGTTTAACACTGAAATGTTTAGTATGGCAACAACAACTAAAATATTAAAGGTTTCTCCAAAAGAAAACGCCCATCTTTGGCATCTAAGGTTAGGTCACGTCAACCTTAATAGGATTGAGAAGTTGGTGCAAAGTGGACTTCTAAAGAGTTTAGAAGAAAACTCTTTGTGGGTACGTGAATCATGCCTCGAAGGCAAGATGACCAAACGACCTTTTACTAAAAAAGGTTACAGAGCCAAGGAAGCCTTGGAGCTTGTACATTCAGACCTCTGTGGTCTGATGAATGTTAGAGCTCGAGGTGGGTATGAATATTTCATCTGCTTTCATTTTACTGAGATCTCAAGTGAGACTGAGACTGCTGAGGATTCAATAAGAGTTTGAATAGGCCGACAGATTAATAAGAGTTGTTGAGGTCAGAACGTCTAGTCAACTAGCTCAAGAGTTAAGACTTCCTCGACGTTAGTAGGAAGGTTATGAACCCATCGGATCG
>NC_052353.1:64670298-64735200 GCF_009727055.1 Benincasa hispida
CTACATGGGTTTTACTGAAGCCCAAAACGTCATTACGAATGATGGGGTCGAGGATCCGTTGTCTTTTAAGAAAGCAATGGAGGATGTTGACAAAGAAGAATGGGTTAAAGCCATGAACCAGAAAATAGAGTCTATGTACTTCAATAACGTCTGGGAGCTTGTTGATCCACTTGATGGGGTAAGACCTATTGGATGTAAGTGGATCTATAAGCGAAAGAGAGGTATAGATGGAAAGATGCAAACCTTTAACGCTAGACTCGTGGTAAAGGGTTATACCCAGGTTGAGGGAGTTGACTATGAGGAAACTTTCTCACTTGTTGTCATGCTTAAGTATACCAAGATTCTCCTGTCCATAGCCACATTTTATGATTATGAAATATGGAAAATGGACGTCAAGACTGCCTTTTTTAATGGTAATCTTGAGAAGACCATCTATATGAATCAATCTGAGGGGTTCATAGTTCCAGATCGAGAGCAAAGAGTTTGCAAGCTTAATAAGTCCGTTTATGGGCTGAAACAGGCATCTAGATCTTGGAACATCATATTTGACACAGCTGTCAAGTCATTTGGCTTTGACTAGAATATTGACGAGCCTTGTGTTTACAAGAAGATCATCAATAGCTCAGTAGCTTTCTTGGTACTGTATGTAGATGATATCCTACTCATTGAGAATGATGTAGGGTATCTAACTGACATTAAGAAGTGGCTAGCTGCGCAATTTCAAATGAAAGATTTGGGTGAGGCATAGTATGTTATCGGGATCTAGATTATTCAGGATCGCAAGAACAAACGGTTAGCCCTGTCTCAGGCATCATACATTGATCAAATGTTGATCAGGTACAGGATCAGGATTCCAAGAGGGGTTTGTTACCCTTCAGGCATGGAATTGTTCTGTCTAAGGATCAATGTTCTAAGACACCTCAAGAGGTTGAAGAGATGAGAAGATTCTTTATGCTTCTGCTGCACGAAGCTTGATGTATGCAACGTTGTGTACTCGACCCGACATTTGCTATGCAGTAGGGATTGTTAGTTGGTATCAGTCCAATCCAGGATTTGATCACTTGACGGAGGTCAAGATGATCCTCAAGTACCTTCGGAGAACGAGGGACTACATGCTTGTGTATGGAGATAAGGATCTGATCCTTATAAGATATACGAACTCTGACTTTCAGACCGATAGAGATTCTCGCAAATCGACATCGGGGTCCGTGTTTACTCTGAATGGAGGGGCTGTAATATGGTGGAGCATCAAGCAAAGATGCATCGCGGACTTCACTATGGAAGCCAAATACATAGAGGCTTATGAAGCAGCTAAGGAGGCTGTTTGGCTGAGGAAGTTCCTATCAGATTTGGAAGTTGTTCCAAATATGGATTTGCCTATCACTCTTTATTGTGATAACAACGGGGCTGTGGAAAATTCAAAGGAGCCTCGGAGTCATCGTCGAGGTAAGCATATAGAACGAAAATATCACCTGATCAAGGAGATTGTGCATCACGGTGATATGATAGTCACGAAGATCGCATCGGAGCACAACTTTGCTGATCCCTTTACAAAGGCCCTCACGGCTAAAGTGTTCAAGGTTATCTAGAGAGTCTAGGTCTACGGGACATGCAGTATCTTGTCTAGGGAAAGTGAGAGATGATACTAGGGTATGCCCTAGTTTATTGTATATTGTACATTTTTATATTGTATTGTACATTAGTCTCCCGAGTCATTAGGATAAGTGGAAGATTGTTGGGATTGGTGTCCTAATTCTCCTGGAATCTTGTTGTTTTATAAAGATACACATTTTTTAATGAATAAAATAAGTGTTATTTAATTCTAGCATTTACTCATATCCAATAAACAAAGCTCCTTAGTTATCTTATGTAAACTTAAGCATGTATATGTGATATACAAGTGGATCAGCCTTAAGTGATAACCTAAATAGGTCTGTAGTATAAGGATTAAGGTGGGATACCTGATCTTGGAGACACTACGGATATGACCCGCTTTGTAGAGGTTTGCAAGTGTTGTAAACTACAAATGGTTGATCCTGACCATTCATGTGGAGACGTGCGAGTGGGGGTGTCCTATACAAAGAGTTTGTATAAGACCTGAACCAGGAGATGACTAGACTCTATATATAACGTCGTTGATACTAGAGACTTTCATCTAATCTAAACGATCATAGATGACACGACCTCAATCTTGAGTGTTTTGGGAACTTCTGCCTTTGAGGGCGGTCCTTCAATTAGTATGGGTGAGAGTGACCGGATTGCCAATCAACATGCCTACTTTTTGGGGACTTGTCTGATTTGGGAGTTGAGAACTCAATCCACAAAATGGAATTCACTTCTTTCTCGAAGCAGGGATAAGTAGAGAGATTACTCCCTTAAGGGCTGATTCCAGGGCTTGAACATAGTAGCCACAACTTCTCTTTGGAAGAGAAGACTCGGTCATAGTAGGACTATGACTTATGTTCATTAGAGGGATCAGTGGTACTTAAGGAGACAGATGTAACTACAAGGGCATAACGGTTATTGGCCCAGCTGTACTTACGAGCGATCTGTTACGGGTTGTCACACTATTGATTGATTAAGATGGACACATAATATATCTGTGGTAAGAAGAGTTCAGCCGTCGGTCATTAATGAAGTGCCTAGCAGTTAATAGATGGTGGGTCCTATGACTAAAGAGTTTAGTTAGTTATTCACGTACCGTTGGAGCTTCAAGCTACAAGTCCATAAGGTCCCCTTGGTAGCTCAATGGATTCAGTTGGGCAGCAGTTCTTGGTGTTGACTTGAAATGTTCAAATTGACAAGATGTATTTTGATTATATATGATATAATCGATATAATGTATGAGATACATCTAGTGGAGGATTGATGTAAATGAGATTTACATTAAGTACCATGGAATAGAAAAAGAACTATGGTTTATATGTTTCATGAGATGAAATATTAATACTATAAGCTATAAATATAGTATGATAAGTTGGTTATCATTTATATTTAAAACAATATTAATTATTGGATAATTAATTCTTTTTCTTTAAACCAATTGAGTGGGTGGTTATTGGTGATTCATGGTAATCGTGAGATAAAAGGAAAATGATTTTCCTAATTTTAGCAACTTTTCATAAAAGGTTTTATAGATTTCTCTCTCGCAAAAAGGATCTCACAGAGTTGTCAAGTAAATACAGATTTACTAAACGACAGCTTGTGCGAGCTAAACGATTGTACAGTGGCAAGCTAAACGATCGTACAGTATTTACCAAACGATCGCATAGCTTTTGCTAGACGATCGCTTGTCCAAAGTAAACGATCATGCAATGTTTGTAGGCGACAGACACTAAGCTAAACGATCGCATAGCTTTAGCTAAACGATTGAGCATCGACCTATATGATAGGTCTCTGCCATCTCTCACTTGCCCAGTCATGTACACGATCGGTGTTTCATTCTTCATCTGCCTCATTCCAAGTCCGAACAGAGCCCACCCTTTGAATTCTCACACTGAGAATACCAAGGTAGCCTTGTTTGTGGTGTCATACTCAACTCGACACCATTGAGGTTCTGTGGAGGCTGTTCATGTTGCTGAGGAGTTCGTGACCGAGGCGATCATCGAGGACAAGCGCGAAGTGTTCGTGCTGTGTTGTAGTCGTGTAGATCGAGCGTTCGAGGTTGTGTTGTTCGAGCAGTCGTGCGCAAAGGAGCGTGGAGATGCATCTTCAAATGTTCGTAGAGATTTCTCTTTGTTCATTTGAGTTTGCATGCTGTAATTTCTATATTAATTGTATAACCGTATGTTTCTGTACGACTGTAATTTATATTGTTCATTCATGATTGTAATTTGGAATGTTCTTATTTCTGCTGCTCATGGAAATCTCGAGTCCGATTTCCTTCATATTCGCCTATAGAATTTATCTTTTATGAACTGAAATAGGATATTTAGGGTCTACATCTAGAAGAAGATATACGTCAGGAGAAGGGAGTAAACTGTATGTACTTAGTAAAAAGGACAAGGATCGTAAACTTACGTCACACTCAACCCATGAACTTGATTCGGTCAACTCTTGGAAAAAGGATTTGGATAATGGTTGAACTGCATTTTCTCGAACCTCATTGTTCTTATTCTTATCGGCAATCTAGTTCACCATTTCCTTAAATATAGTAGCTGGAACCTCATGCTCCAAGGAGTATTGAATCGTCACTTTAAACTGTATCGTAGGTACCCCAGGGAGAGGGTACTTAAATTTGGACGATCCAAAGGAAGTTGAACCATTTCCTTCTCTTTTTTTATTTTCTTTTTTGGTTCGACGGAAGGTGTGTATTTATCAATGACCTTTCTCTTACATGTTATTTTTATACTATCGACCATAACTTACAGAAATATAACAAAATGGTGAACATGTTGAATAACAAATATGAAGAAAGAAATTTTCGAATCACATAATGATCATACCTGTGAATCGAGATGTAGGGTGTTAGAGGAGGTCGTGATATCAAGCTATATAGATGAATTGAGAGGTAAAGGTGGGTTAGGTGATATAGGTAGAGGTAGGGTAAGTGACTTAAGTGGAGGTGGGGTAGGTGACTTAGGTGGAGGTGAGGTAGGTGACTTAGGTGAAGGTGGGGTAGGTGAGGTAGGTGACTTAGGTGGAGGTAGGGTAGGTGACCTACGTACATGTTGGGTGGGTGATGGAGATAGAGTCAGGATAGGGGACATGGTGTCATTGTGGCTTGTCTGTAGAGTGGGAGACCTCGTCGCCTCAAACATCGTGGAACCCTTTATAGACTGTAATAGAGATAAACTAATTGACAGTTGTGCTTTAATGTCTCTCGTGTCCGTCTCCAGGTTCGATACACGGGCATCCAAGCTCGATATTGAGCTGTTAATGCTCCGCATGTATGAATATACATCAGGATCAACATTGCCTTCCTCCCTATGGCCCGAAACCTTCAGGACAAAAGACTCCTCTTCAGGCTCAGGACGTACGTCACCCACCAGCACATCATGAAACATATCCGCGCTAGGGGTGTAAATAGTCTGGTGGATGTTTTGGTCCCCATCAGATTCTTCGTCCCTCACTCCACCTTCTGAATTACCTTGTTGTTCACCTTCCCCACCTTCTGAACTATTTTTAAACTATTGCCACTCTTTGAACTACTAGAGCTCCCTGAACTCTCAGTGTCGGAGTGTGTTTGTCTTACGGCCCGTCTATCAATTGGGGTGTTCCGAAACTCTTTTTCAGCATCGGACATGACAAGACCCTCTTTGAATTTTGTCTGCATTAAGGAACCCAGTAAGATGGTTAGTGTACATTTAACAATCGAATAAACATATTGTGGCTACATAGATTACACTTACATTTTGAGACTAAAAAATGTCTCTCTCGAGTGCTTTAAATGACACCGAGTGGGAGAATACCTAGGGGCGCGAGACAACTCTCTCTGAGACACGGCCCAGACTCCTACGGGAGGCACCAAATAAATGATTATTTGAATCGGGGTTTTGAGCTTTTTATCATCCTGGCGTCGAGCTATTTTTCCGCAGGACCTCCCCTCATTTTATGGTGGATACGCGAATTATTGGGCACAAAAAATATTTAGACTTCAAACTGAAATTGAAATTCAAAATGAAATACCAATGAGGCCCTATCGATTAGTATTACGCAGCAATTTGAAAATCAAAAAAGATCACCGTAATATATGAGGTACAACTACCTTACTCTTTCGAGTGGCAATGTTCCCTGTTATTTACGATAGGATCTCGTATGTCCACACCTGAATCTAAACAACTCAAATTTATAACTATGTTAATGTTAAACCAAAGATAAAGTTAAGTTAAGGAACATCTACTTGGAATGCTTGGGGAAATCCACGGAGCGAGTACTTCACAACATAATTTTTATTTCCCCTCACCTTCTTCTTGTATAAACCAACCTTGTCGTTCAGTGCAATCTTCAGGGCGTTGAGTGTTCTCTGCCAAATAATTGTACCCTAATCAAGATTGTTGTAGTAATCTATGTCTTCAACATCGTCAAATAGAGTACGATCAACAACATTCTTTTGCTTGTTTTTACCTATCATTGCAATATACTAGGGTAATTTTAACAGCATTATCGTCATTTTTAAATACCAAATTTTTGTATTCTTCTCAAGTAAATTCAAGTGGAATGCATCTGAGGTTGACCGATTATCAAAGTACCTCGTCAAAAGTTTTTGTGAGGACTCCTCACTCTGTACAACTCGCGTAGGAGGCTGCCACAAACCAGTGATCAATAAGAAGTCGTCGTTCGAAAATATGACGACCTTTCCTCTAACAAAGAAACTAATTGAGTCCACTCCTGACTTTTTCACTTCCCTCAATAACATATGGTGGATTAGTGGGCTGTTGAATACAAGTTCAGTGTCTACAAAGTGACCAAAAACTGTTTTATTGAACATCTCTAACTGCCTTCCGGTAAACTCCTCCTTTACAATCTTGTTGGCATTGGCAACGTGGGCCAGACACGTTACTTGCCCAGGAAACCTATCAACTTCACGAATTTTCAAAGATTTTGACATCTTTAATTGCTTCTGCATTATATGAACATTTAATTTATTGGTTAACAGGTTCATACTAAAAAACAGTAATAAAACATACTGTTAAAGTCTCACTCTCGCTAATCTCGCTCTCTCTTATTTCGCTCTAGCCCATCTTGCTCTAGCCCATCTCGCTCTCGCAAAACTCGTCCACTACATTGTCTGACTCTAACTATATCTTCTTTATCCTCAACCAATGCAGAACACATCGAAACCCAAAATAAAAAACAGACGCGACCGATTAAACCCCGAAACTAGTTATGAACGTGACGACTGATCAAACGAAACCAACCTAAACAGAGGCAACACAACATTCAAGACAAAAATTAAATTCCCTAACCCAGAAGAGAACTTCCATTACGACAGTAGAGAACTTCAATTACGGCAGTAGATGGACGATGGTTTTGCAAAGCGAGATTGAACAACACTTGTATGATAATTTTAAGTGGAGTGGGACGACCATTGAGTTTGAGCGCATGAGTATCGTATAGACTAGAGGGGCATTTTTATAATCTTGTACCGTGATGATGTAAGCAGAGGATCAATTGATATTTTTTTAAAAAAAGGGGTCATTTGACATTATGGGTTGAAATATTAGGTCATTGGCCCAAATTTCCCCAACCTTGCACTATCCTAAATTCCCACACACGTAATTAGCGAACCCCAACCCAGTGAACCAAATTCTAAGACTCGAACCCCTACTTGCGATATGAATATCCAACCATCATATTTAATTTAGTGAGTTAGGTTTGAATTCACAAAATTCATAATTTAGGTAATAGTTGAAGTCTGTTTTATTTTGTTCTAAAAAAACATTTTAATGTTTTGTTTATCTGAAACTTAACAATATGGGGGAGGGAATTCAACAACTAAAATTCGTTTTATAAAAATTTGATCTTTTTTTATCTAATTAAGTTTATGAACACTATTGTCATATGTAAGTTATTTTTAATTTCATTGTACTAACCAAGTCAAATATCGATTTTTTTTTTAAAAAAAATTAAAACTTATAATTAACACTCCATTTGGTACCCGTTTGATTTATTGCTTTAATTTATGAAAATTAAGTCTATAAACACCCATTCTCCCTCTAAATTTTTATTTTGTTATATATATTTTATATCAATGTAATAAAAAATCAAGCCAAATCTTAAATATCTATATATATCTATATATATAGATTTTAAAAAAGTAGGTTAGATATTTCTTTAATAACGGTGGTAACTATAGTAAAGAAATTGTGGCAAACAAACATAAATAAAAAAAAAATTAAAAAAACGAAATTATTATCCAACAATTTGATTGGATCAATCTTAGTCTAGTTCAATTATAAACTTTTTAGAGTATGAGATTGAAGGTAGGTAGTTGGTTTGATTTTGATATTTAGTTACTTCTTAAAAAGTTGTTAAATTATCGGTTCAATCTTCAAACTTGCAAGTTTACATTAATTTTTTTAGAAACTCCTAGTTTTGCGTTTAATACATTTTTCACACATTTGGCCAATTGAGTGATCACAGTCAGTTCTTTAATCTCGTATAGGTCAATCAAAAGAATTGTACATATAAACAATAACTTTTGATTATTTTAATGGTTTGTGCACACAACATTCTCAGTGTTGAGACTTGTACCACCAAGCCAAAAAAATATTTTAGTTAAAACGCGGAATTAGTATGATATTACAAATTCATTTCAAGTTGAGAGGGCTCGAGCCCCAATCTATTTTTGCTCTCCTGTCGCTAATGTAAGTGCATAGCATCGAGTTTTTTTTTCTTTTCATTTAGATATAGTATCAAATAATTCATCTATCCTCTTTTCTTTTGTATCATATATACACACATATGTATGTACATATATATACAAAAGCTCACCCAAGCACACATGCACTATTACTTTTTTTTTTAAAAAAAAAAAAAACCGAAATTGAATGGGACAGCATAAAACAAAAGGTTACCAATAATAATATCACAAACTCAATTAGGAAACTTAGCAACCTAGCTTTTTCTTAAAATTTTCTAAATTGGAATAATAAAAAAAGAAAGAAAAAAACTAAGAAAATTGGTCACGTAATGAGCTACACAATGAACAGCTCGATTCTTATCATGATGATAAAACGAGAAATAAACATATATACTATTAAACTTACATAAATACCCCAAGCTTAAGTTTACAAACTAGGCCTACAAGGGGACATGATGGTCATTTGCTCTTTAATATATGGGTTAGTTGTTAATATGAGCGTAGCTTAACTGATATGGTGTTCATACTATCAACCTCAAGGTTAGAGGTTTGATTCTCCCATCCCATACTTTAATTACAATACTTTTAAAAAATATTATACATATATATGGGTTAGTTGGGCTGAAGGTCTTTTTGTAGAAAAAGTTTGGCCCATTTATGACAATTTTGGTCTTCTTGATCCAATATGCTACTCACTCTCAAATTATTGGGTTTTCATTTTTTTTTTTCTTTCAATTTCGTCCTAAACTATTATTATTTACTACGTATTTAAAATTTATAGGATTTCATTTTATTTTCTTCAACGTACATTTCAAAATATTAGACTACCACTACCCATTAATTTTTATGGGGAATCTATATTAATTTTCAAAGCAATATGCAAACTACTAGGCTAATACAACTACCGAAAAAAAAAGCCAGCAAATTGAATAGAGGACAAGGGACATAAAATAATAATAATTAAAAGTGTCGAATAAATTGTACCAAAAATTCAATTTCGTCTTTAATAGAGATAGTCAAATTTTGAAAACAAAAATCTATTAGATAAAAGAAAAGGTTTCAATATAAAAGGTCTTAAAATAAGTCATATTGCATTAATGTCTTGAACATTTCATTTTTTATTACAAAAAGATAAAAAAAAAATTTATTGGATTTTATTTTTTCATTAATGTCATTGGCTATTTACAATTTAATCTTTGGTCCTACACACAAATATATATATAATTGTGATTTTCTCTCCTCCATATACAGGTTTGGGGCTTCACGCCCATTAATTTTTTTTTAAAAGAAAAATCATTGACTCCCTCTTTTTTCTCCTTCCGACGATTTCACACCCCTATACTGTCGTCGGATTCAACCTATCGCTATCATTGTCGTTCGCCAGTCAGATTCGATCATTGTTCGCTAGTTCGTCGCATGCCATTCGTCCTTATTCATCGGTCATTTGCCTGTTGGAATCGGTCATTCATCCTCATTGATCAACCATTTCCCATCGCCATTGACTTCCAATCACTGACCACGGGTCGCCAAGATAAGTCGCTAGTCGTCTTCTCGTTGATTCTCTCTCCCATTCGCAGGTTGCTCCCTTCGTTTGTGCCATGCACCAAGATCTAGCCGCCTATTCAAATCTTGATGATGGCTAAAGAAGAATAAGAGATGAAGATGGAGGGTTATGTGTCATAAACCCCTATATGAAGATGAGAAGATGAAGATGGACTTTGTTCGTGCCGCCTATACAGATCCACCGCATCGAGATTGAGGATAACTTTTTTTTTTTAAAACCCTAAATATATATGTATAAACCCCTAAGGGAATATGCATTCCTTTACTCGATATATGTAAATAATTATATACTGTTGTATGTACCATTGTTTATTTGATATATACTGTGTGAGTATTAAGTCAATATGTAATTTATATACTCTGAGATAACTGATAAAGAAATTCGATTAAACAATATATAATCTTAATTTTATATATTGTGAGATCTTAATTTTGTATATGTTTCAGGGTGTATTGACAATGTCCTAAGGTATTTGTTAGAATATAAAATTAGTTGAGAGTTTTTTCTTTTTTCTTTTAGATTTTATGTATAGTTTGATATATACAAATTTTGATATGTTGGGATTTCAAATTACTTAAATGGATATATATACTGTAAATTTTATTATGTATAATGCGATTTATATAGAACATTAAGTCAATATTATTTATATATCGTAGTATATTTCATATATTAGATTATAAGGTGATTTATGTCAAACATTGAATCAATCTCTAATTTATATACTGTGGTACATTTCATATATCGGTTAAAATATTTTCAAATACTTAAGAAAATGTTCTGAGGTATATTTTAAATAGTTATGAAACCGTAAAAGAAAAAACAATACATGAAACCAACGAAAATAAAAAAATGAAATTTCATCAAATGTATTTTCTCTCTCCAATTAAATTAAATAAAGGGAAAAATCTCAACAAATAAATATATTTTCTCTCTCTATTTGAAAATACGAAAAAATCATATTAAATACATCTTCTCTCTCCATGATAATTGCAGTTTCTCTCTCCATTATTGAAAAAGTTTCAAAAATAGGGAAATATATATAAAAATCGGGAATAAAAATAATAAAAAGATAAATTAGTCCAAAAATAATACTAAAAATCTTTCTTGGAAAAATTCAAATTTAAAGACATTTTTTTGTAAATATATGGCCTAAAAAAGATGTTTTATGTAAAAATCTCAAAAAAAAAAAAAAAAAAAATCTATTAAACACAAAATTAGAAGTTACCTATTAGACATTAAAGTCTATAGAACAAAATGCACAAATTTTTGAAAGTCTAGGACGGGTTAAACTTGTAACTCAAACCTAGACAAATATATTAACATTTTTTTAGTTCAAGAAGAAGTGAAAAAAAAAATTAAACTGTTGATCTCTTGATAATTTGTATAATTTTTCCAATTATCAAAACATCCTGAAAGTCATCTACCTCACTTCCATTATGTTATCGTGGCTATTACCATCCTCCACCATCCAACTTGGGCCACCACCTCCACTAATTCTGGCAACAACTAACTCTAGCGATCATTATTTTTAATTATTAGTTCATAATATTTTTTAGTCGTCCTTTACAATAATTTAATATAAATAAAAACATTTTTAGTATATAACAAACTAAACAAACTTGTAATAAAAACCCTTTTGAGAAAGATATATAATAAGCAAATTCAAAACTCAACCCCTAAACCCAAATTTGACATTAAATTAATTGTGAATTTTGGTTCGTTGATGGGCAGTTCAGGACCATGCAATGGAGGAGCATTCTTACTTTCAAACATGTTAAAATTTAGGTTAAAATAACATTTTGATCTCTATATTTAGAAAATTGTTTAATTCCAATTCCTATACTTTCAATTATCTATTTTTAATTCATATACTTTCAATAAATCTCGAATTTAGTCCACAATGCTAGTTTATTGTTATTTTTTTAATAATTTTTTTTAATAGCATTTTTACTACGAACTTTAAAAACATATTCAAATATTGTTCTTGTATGAAAATTATTATTATTATTTTAATTTAAGTAAAAATTACTTTGGAGGGATTAAATTTCAAAAAGTTATTAAAAGCATGAGGGTTAAATTTGGATAATTAAAAGTAGTATAACTACGATTGAACAAACTTCAAAATATGGATCAAAATAGTATTTTAACCTAAAATCTACAGGTAAATAGTTAAGATTGATGAATTTTTATTTTGGAGTATGCAAACTCACATAATTAAACATATGAAAAATACCCAATTTCTTAATTCCTAAGGAGAGGAATGGGCTAAAAAGGAGAACCAAAACTATTTTGATTATTGCATTTCAGGTTTAGGATCTGTTTGTTATGCTACCCAAATAATTAATTCTTTTTATTTGGTTGTATTTTGAATTAAAAACAAATTTATATAGTAGGAAACATAAGTCATTAAAATCAAACACTTAATCAACTTGAGCATTAATCAAACATGAGCATTATTCAACCACTTGTTTAAATATTTTTTAATAAAAAAAAATGTCAAACAACCACGTAAGGTTTTGGAGGAGCATGAATCTTCCCTTCTTTATACTTCTCGTTCTGAGTGCCTTTTGATGAATGTGTCTCGTGATGTATGTTTATAGTTTGTTTGTTATTCTTGTTAGGATTATTTTATCTTAAAAAACACACACAAAAATGACTAAAATTGAATTTAATGTTCAAAATATTGTTTGATCTAAATTTTGAAAACAATGAAGAATAATCTTTTGCTGATGTCACAAGCCATTTGTCAGCACTTTTTTCAGAGCGACAAGCATGAACTCGAGAGAGTGAGAGAGGATGAGTCCTAACATGTGAGAGCACTATTATACTAAATTAATTAAATGCAGGTGCGAGTGCGAAGATGAAGGAGGAATATGAGTGTGAGAGAGTGATACAAACAAAATTTTATGTAACTTTATATTTTAAAATTTAGGTCAAACGATGTTTTAAACTGTGAAATTTGAATTATTCGTACAAAATCTTTTTAAAAATACTAAATTGTCCGTACACACAAAATATATAATTAGCATCCTTTATTAGGTCAAGCCTAATTATTTGGATCTTTTATCACTTAAAAGGGCAAAATGCCAAAATCATATGACTAATTGATCTTTTATTTCTATTTTGTTTTGTATCTAATGCTTTTTGAAAGAATATGGGTGAATCTAATATTCTATAATAAATAAAGTCTTTAAAGAACATTGGTAGATTGATTTTCAACTACCATATAACAATCACACTAGCGTTGTTGCATAATCATTTGATTTTTTTAAATTTTTTTAAAAATAAATTCACTTTCTCTCTATTTTCAAAGTGATTTTTGTTGTGAATTTGAGGAGTATTATGAGAACATGAATGGTAATATAATATAATATAATAATAAAATAAATAAATATTAAAATACAACAACAAAATAAGAAATGAGAAAATTCTCAAAATTCTCCACTTTCTCCAATTTGTACGAAATTTTCTCAATGTGTGTGTGATTTTAAAATCCACCAAATGCCATTATTTATAGGCAAAATGACAAGTAGGATGTGAACCTACATGGACACTAAGCATGAATAATTATAAGACACATGGATAACATGAAGGGTGACAGCTTTTGGGATGCTAAGCAATTGACATTTATTTATTATTATAATATTTATAATACTCCCCTTTAATGCCCATATATATATATATAATATGCATTGTTAAAGTCTTACTAGGAAAAACTCAATGGGAAAAACCCCCAGTGATGGAAAAAAAGTGCATATTTCATATAATATATACTCCTAGAAGAATACAATATATTTACTCCTCCCATGAAAATATCACTTAAGGTCTATGAGTCACCGCATTCCAATGTTGTGCACCAATTTTTCAAAAGTTGCAGTTGGTAATACCTTTATAAATAAGTCTGTCAGATTATCCTTCGAACAAATTTGTTGTACAGTGATATCGCCATTTTCTTCAAGATATGAGTGTAGAAAAAGTTTCGGTGAAATATGCTTTGTTCTATCTCCTTTATTATATCCTCCTTTGATTTGGGCTATGCAAGCTGTGTTATCTTTGTATAATATTGTTGGAAGATTTTTATTAGAAGACAAACCACACGTTTCACGAATGTGCTGAGCCATTGACCTTAGCCATACACATTCTTGACTAGCCTCGTGAATTACAAGAATTTCAACATGATTTGAGAAAGTGGGCATTATAGTCTGTTTCATTGATCGCCATGATATAACAGTTCCTCCACATGTGAATAGATAATCTGTTTGAGTGTGGATCAGATAAATATCCATAATCTACAGAACCAACTAGATCAAATTTTGATTTATTTGAATAAAACAAACTCATATTGATTGTTCCTTGGAGATAACGGAGTATACGCTTAATTTCGTTCCAATGTCTTTTTGTAAGAGAAGAACTATATCTAGAAAATAAATTTACTAAAAATGCAATATCTGGTTTTGTATTATTAGCAAGATACATAAGTTACCAATTGCACTAAGATGTGGTACTTTAGGACCAAAAAGTTTGTCATTATCTTCTTGAGGTCGAAATATATCTTCTTTTATATCCAATGAACGAACTTCCATTGAAATATTTGATGGATGAGCTTTGTCCATATAAAATCTTTTTAAAATTTTTCTTGTATAAGTTGACTGATGAATAAATATTCCATCGGCTAAATGCTTAATTTGCAAACCGAGGCAATTTTTTTTTATGAGATCTTTCATCTCAAATTATTTCTTAAGATATTTTATTGTCTTTGAAAGCTCTTCAGGAGTTTCAATTATATTAAAGTCATCAACATATACAGTTATAATATCAAATTCTGATTGTGATTTCTTTATACAAAACACATGAATATATTGGATTATTTTGATATCATTCTTTCAATAAATATCCACTTAGGTGACATTTGTCCTGATTGTTTCAATCCATATAGTGATCTCTATAACTTTATTGAATACCATTCTCGAGAATTTGATGTATATGTTTTAGGTTCCTTAAATCCTTCTGGAATTCTCATATAAATATCATTATCAAGATATCCATATAAATATGCTGTGATCACATCCATAAGATGCATATCCAGACTTTTATACACAGTCAAGCCAATTAAATATTTTAGTGTAATTACATCTACTACTGGAGAATATGTCTCCTCATAATCAATACCATATCTTTGTAAAAAACCTTGTGTAACTAGTCTTGATTTATATCTTGTGATCTCACTATTTTTATTTCTTTTCCTTACAAATACTCTTGTATTTCATAAGTTTAATACCTTCTGGTGTTCAGACTACTGGTCCAAAAACCTGACATTTTGAAAGTGAATTTAATTTTGCCTCGATTGCTTCTTTTCACTGAAGTCAATCTTTTCTATGTCGGCTTTCTTCAACAGATTTTGGTTCAGTAACCTCATTTTCAGATATAATATCAAGAACAATATTATACGCAAAAATATTGTCAATAATTACATTAGTACGATTTCATCTTTTTCCTGACATGACATAGTTTATTGAAATCTCATTATTATCTTTATGTATTTCACCTTCCCCACTAGTCATGTCGAAGATTTCTTCATGGATATTTACATCCTCAACCAAGTCTTTTTCACTATTAATTATTTTTTATTTTCGAGGATTTTTATCTTTGGAACCAACTGGTTTACCAAGCTTCTGGCGTGTTCCAGACTCATTAGTGACAACTTGTTGTGTTGAGATATCAATTTTTTATGGAACATTTGCAGCTGGTATATGTGACTTAGTTACTTTCTTTGCATTTATAGATGCATATGGTAATTGATTTGCTATATTTTGCACAAGAATTATTTTCTGAACTTCAAGTTCACAATGGTCTGTATGTGGATCTAAATGAGATAATAATGATGCATTCCATGTAATTTCTTTTTTCAGTTTCTTAATTTCTCCCCTTAATGTTGTAAAATTTGTCTCATTAAATTGACAATCAGCAAATCGTACAGTAAATACATCACCCGTCAGGAGTTCAAGATATTTAATAATTGATGAGGAATCATATCCAACATATATTCCTAACCTCCTTTGAGAACTTATCTTAGTGCGTTGTGGTGGAGAAATTGGAACATATACTGCACATCAAAAAAAATTCTCAGATGGAAAATATTTGGCTCATGACCATAAGCTAATTGTAATAGCGAGTAGTTATGATAAGCTATTGGCCTAATGTGTACAAATGACGTTCCATCAAAATAGCATGTCTCCATACAGATGAAGGAAGCTTAGCTCTCATAAGTAATGATCTTGCAATTAATCGCAAACGTTTTATAAATGATTCTCTTAAACCATTTTATGTATGAACATGAGCTAAAGGATGTTCAACACTTATCCCAATTGACATACAATAATTATCAAAAGCTTGGGATGTAAATTCACTAACATTATCAAGACGAATGGTCTTAATTGTATAATCAGGAAATTGTACTCTTAACTTAATTATTTGAACAAGTAATCTTGCAAATGCAAGATTTCGACTTGATAATAAGCACACGTGTGACCGTTTATTGAATGCATCTATTAATACCATAAAATATCTAAATGGTCCACTTGGTGGGTTAATAGATCCCATATATCACCATGAATTCGTTAAAAAATGCAAGTAATTCAGTCCCCATTTTAGCTAGTGATGATCTAATTATCAATTTTCCTTGAGAGCAAGCATCACATGATAATTCATTAGATTGAAGAATCTTCTAGCTCTTCAATGGATGTCCATTTAAATTCTCAATAATTCTTCTCATCATCATAGATCCTGAATGAACCAATCGAGCATGCCAAATTGTAAATATATTTGGATTCATGAACTTCAGGTTCATTGTTGTATATGTTTCAATTACTCGTATTTGAGTATAATATAATCCAGAAGATAAAGCATACAACTCTTCTAGTATACGTTTTTCATTTGAGACAGTGGATATGATATATAGATATTCCACATCATTCTTACTATAGTCTCAATATGATAATAATTGCAATGTATATCTTTAAAACTTAGAAGATTTCTCTTTGATTGACTATAGAACAATGTACTGTCAATTGTAAATTTTGTTTCTCTAGGCAAAATAATATTTGCTTTTTCAAAATGTTCGATCAGATCTGCAGAACCTGATATCATATTGACTTTTGCTTCCAGTATTGTCAGTTTAGAAAAATATTTTTTACTCGTAAGTATTGTATGTGTAGTTGCATTGTATGCTAGACATAGACCTTCTTTGCTCATTTTTTAAATACCCAACATATAAAAATAATCCATGTTTCTTCATTAAAATAAAATAATTATAATAAGAAAAACAACACTTAAAATATACAAAAGTTATTCAAAAAACATGAAGATGGATTTAAAAAAACAACAACAACATTAAGTCTAGATATTCTCAAAGTATATATATATTATATTTGATGTTCCACCAACTGTGCTGATATTCTCTTAAGGAGATTCAAAGAAGTACACCACATCCAAATTTGTTATGTGGGATGGATCAAATATGTCATTATCATGGATGTAAAATTTGCTTCCACATTTTTCTATTTTTCCTTTAGGGAGGCTTGATAGAGGTCAACTAAGTGTTTTGACGTACGACAAGTACGTGACCAATGCCCAATCATTCTGCATTAGAAGCATTTATCAACACTCTTTGAACTTTTATCTTGTGAAGTTTTTCCTTTGTGATCATCATTTTGCATGCTTCTTTTAAAATTTGACTGATTAGAGCGACCATCACGAAAATAATAATTATTTCTTCCTCTACCACGGTCATGACTTCGACCATGACCACGACCACGACCTCGTCTACGATTATTAACATTCACTTCAGGGAATGAAGTTGTTCTGGTTGATCGAGATTCATGATTTTTCATCAATAACTCATTATTTTGTTTGGCCACGAGAAGACATGAAATTAATTCAAAATATTGTTTAAAACCCTTCTCTCGATATTGCCGCTGCAAGAGCATATTCAAGAAAAAAAATGTAGAAAATGTCTTCTCTAACATATTAGAATCAGTAATTTTCTTTCCGCATAATAACAATTTCAAACTGATTTTCAATAATGCGGAGTTGTAATCACTTACTAATTTGAAATTTTGTATCCTTAAGTGCATCCACTCATAACGAGATTTAGGAAGAATAACTGTTTTTTTTTATTGATCATACCTCTCTTTCAAATTTTTCCACAAGATACGAGAATCTTTTATTGTAAGATCCTCCATTTTCAATCACTCGTGGATATGATGACGAAGGAAAATCATAGCTTTTACTTTATCCTGACTGGATGTCGTATTTCTTTCTTTAATAGTCTCCCCAAGATTCATAGTATCCAGATAGATTTCGGCATCAAGTACCTATGAAAAATAATTATTGCTATCAATATCAAGGGCGACAAATCCTAATTTTGTGAGATTTGTCATGACAACGCTTTCATAAAATATTGTACTTATGTTAGAAAGTTAATAGATATTGAATATGCAAAATAACATTAAATTTATTAATTATAACGAAGGGGGAAAAATCGGCATACATTTAGGACCTACCTTATTTAGCAGGAAAAACTCATGCTGATAACGTGTTGTGAATTTGAGGAGCACAACGAGAACACGGATGGTAATAAAATATAATATTAAAATAAATATAATATAATAATAAAATAAATAAATATTAAAATAAAATAATAAAATAAGAAATGAGAATTCTCAAATTTCTCACACTTTCTCCAAATTTTGTATGAATTTGCCCAATGTATGACTGTAATTTTAAGATCCGCTTAAATGCCGGTAAAATGACAAGAAGAAATTTAGATTTATATGGAACCACTAAACATGAATAATTACAAGGCCACAATGGATAACATGAATTGGTGACATATGGCTTTTGGGACACTAAGTAATGAACATCCTATTTATTATTATAATATTCCATAAAATTTTAAATTTTTTAAAAAATAATATTTAAAATGGTTAAATTATTAAGTTCATTCAATAGCAAAAACACCCATGATATAGTAAATGAATTTGGAAAAGTAAAAATAACGTAAGGTAATTCTATAATTAGAAATACAATATTATTTAACATATTTGAATTCTAGTTTTGGTCTCTCATGCAAAAAATATTGAATTCTAGGTGTATTTGGTAAGAATATACAAATAAAATTTTAAAAAATAAAGAACTTAGTTAAAACAAAGTTATATTTCATGATTTCAAGATATGGTATATGAATAATATATTTATAGACGATTAAAATTTAAAACAGTTATTTTTAGATGGTTTTGATATTATAATTATTATTAAATCAATTTATATTAGATATTTATGTTAATTTTTTTCATAATTATTATTATTAATATTATATAATATTATATAAATCTATAATAATCCAATTTCATTTTTTCAATTGAATTGCGTCCTCAAACATTAAAAATATTATATTTTAAACTATTTTATTTAATATAACTATATATTTTAAAATTTAAATTTCTAAAAATTTGAATATATTGGATAACTATTCAAAATAGTTGTTTTCATATTTTTTTCCAAATAAATATTTAAGCTGGTTGAAAATATATCATCCATTTAAAGGGTCAAAAGGTTGAAATCTCAACCCTACATATTTATTTTTAAACTTAAACAAAATATACCAAAATGGATCAAAATCCCCCAATGAAAATCCTATAAAGACATCACCATAGAAAGGAAATTGCAAATTGCGGACCAGAAGTCCCTTTGTTTTAATTTTGATATCCTAGAAAAGACATCAACAATAGAAAGGAAAATTGCAAATGGGACAAGAGGTCCCTTTTGTTAATTTGGATGCTAGCAAAAAAAGAACAAAACCTTTTGCCTTTCTAGCATATTATCATTCATATATAAGTTGGAATGTTAATTTTATTCCATGGTCAAGATGAATTAAATGATCAAGGCTCTTTTTTTTTGTTATCCAATTACTATTTAAGGTGGAATCTTATGACCAATTAACTTAAAATGGAAAGCTAGGAGCCTAGTCAAAAAGGATAAATAATTGGACCAACCAATATATTAAAATTATGAATTAATATGGTAAATTAAAATATTATATACTGTCACTTAGTTTAAGCTAGTCAGCTTAGCTGCCTTTCATATGACTTTTTTAAAAATAATATTCATAATTCTATTAACATTGATATCAATTGATAACATTTTTATTTCATAGGTGGTGATTCCAGTATTCTAGTAGAATAGTGGATTAGTGTCTAGGCTGATATGGTTTTGGTCTATGATCAAATTTTATTTTATAAAAAACTAAGTTGGTTTTTGTTAGTTTTTTAGAAGATGATTTTTTTTTTTTTTTTTTGTAAAATGTTAAATTTTAACTTAAAAAATGTCTAGATGTTTTTAAAAAAAATCCATAATAAGCTCAAAAGTGGAATAATTCATTGTTATAAACCCGTGAAAAATGAAAACGACCCCCCCCAACCCCCAAAAAAAAAAAGAAAAAGAAAAAGAACATAATTCAAACAAAAGATAATTTAAAGAGGTAATTATTTTAAATGATAAAACTGCTAAAAATATTTATAAGAATAGGTAAATGATACTGTCTATCGATGATAGACCGCGATAGATCACGATAGACATAGACATTTATCATTGATATTGATAGATGTCTATTACGATTTATCGCGATGTGATAGATCACGATAGAGACCTATCATTGATATTGATAGATGTCTATTACGATTTATTGCAGTTTATTATTAATAGATAGTGAAATTTTGTTATATTTATAAATAAGTTACTCATTTTCTTTTATTTGAAAATAACTTTAGTTTAAATCTAGTTTAAAAAAATTGTGTATGAATATATATAATATATAAAATTAAATCTCCTAGCATGTTTGAAGGCCATCTCAATCATTTGAGGAGTAAAAGATTTGAAACTTTTCACATTTACATTAAAAAAGGTTATTATTATTATTATTTTAGTTCAACGAGTGCTGCTGTGTTATTAGACATCGAACCATCAATTTTTGAAATAAAATAATTGGTGTCTTCTTCATTAAACTAGGTTAAAATTGACTACTAAATAAAATAATCGCCACATACATTGAGCAAACTATATTTCAATCACCATGAGAAAACCATATCATCGTTGAGCCATGTTCAAGACGATATTTCAAATCATATTATATATTATTTTCAACATACATAAGTGACAAATTGAACTTTTGACCTCTTGATTGAAAATATATCCCTACTAGTTGTATAATATGAAAGTTGATTTAAAGCGTCGAATATATTATATATATTTTTTTGCCGTAAAAAAAAGAAAAGGAAACAAAAGAAAAAAAGAAAAAGAAAAAAAAGAATCACTATGCATAGCATATCTTTTTCTTAATGTCCTCTTTTTTGTTTTTTCTATTTTTTTTTGGTTATTAGTACAAGCATTAGCATAGTTTAATGATCATTAACATTAATTTAAGTAATTAGTGGTTCGAAACAAACCTTACGACTGTGAAGCACTAAAAATCGTGCTTTTAAGTTGAAAGCGGCTTCCGACACCTTTTTCAATTTTTTTTTTAAAAACATTAATTAATGCATTTAATCATATATCCTAAAAGTCAAAAGATATTTTCTAATTTATTTTATATATATAAAAGAAAGGTTTGATCTTCTTCTTCCTTTTTTTAGGAGGGGTTGATATGGTCGATGAGTTATTTTCTGTTAATAATAACCATAGTCTATTTTAATATTCAAGTTGGCTATATACAAAAACATATTTTATAAATGTGGTTGCGGCGGGCGATACTTTTAAGTTTAAAATGAGTAATATTTGAGTGCTATCATTTTTTTTTTTCCTTTTCATTCCAATCTAATCACATAAAAAATGATTCTAAATTGTTGTAAAAAAGTAAGAATAACTTGCTACATAGTAAGTCATAAGTGCTAGATGATATATAATTAAAGTTAACTTCGTCTATTAGCTTAAAATTATAGATCCATTGTTGATTTAAGATGATATTAGAGTAGGTTGGTTTAGGATGTCCTATATTTAAGTCCATGCATTATTGTTTCCTCTCCAATTAATATTCATTTTCTCTTGTTTGGCTCTTTTACATATTTCAAGCCCACAATGAAGGGCTGTTAGATATTGTAATTAACTTTACCTTCACCCACAAACTTAAATTTTGTGGCCAATCAGTGGTTTAAGACGATATCAGAAAAAATGATTCAAGGAGGTCTTGTATTCAAGGCCATGCAATATTTATTTTCTCCCTATCTAACATTCATTTCCACTTGCTAGGTCTTCTTCATATTTCAAGTCTACAAGTGAGGGAGAGCGTTAGATGATATATAATTAAAGTTACTATCACCTATTAGTTTAAGTTTTCGGATCAATTGATAATTTAAGAATAATTTTATTAATGGCGTTGAATTGCAAGAAATATGAGAGATGTTGAAGAAACAAAGATAAAGGCGAAAACGTAATATACGAAAGGACAACCTTACACCAACTGATCAAGGAAAGAGGTTCCAAGGAGAAAGCTTACAAAAATTTCGTCAACACAAATCCCAAGCTACTCAAAACAACAAAGAAAAACTTCAGATTGCATAAGCTGGTGGATCACATGGGGAGGATTCATGGTAGTCTACAGATATAAAACTTACACTCTCTCCAAATATGATATATAATAGCACACCAAGTAACTCTTTTCAGTTCTTAAGCTGCAAACCATCACCTGCATTAAAATGACAAATCCAGTCCAACTCAATTTTCTAATGATTTTTGTTTTTTGTTTAGTGGACTTTAACCATTATGGTAAGAAAATTTGATTTTTTTTTTTTAAAGTTTAAAAAAGAAGAATAATGTGTTTATTTTGATGTAAATAAAACATGTCAAATTTTATCAATTTGATGACAACCTTTTTTAACTACAAGTTTGCAAGTTGAGGTTTTCTCCTTTCCACATTTGCTGACAATTGTTCTCTCCATTTTTTTTATTTGAAAAAAAACATGTATTTTGTTTGGGTTTGAAAAGATTAAAAAAAAAAAAAAAATATCCAAAAACTGTGACAATACTTATTTTTGGGAAAATCTGGTTTTATTTCTTTTTCCTTAAGTCCAATATTGTGTTAGTGAAGATATGAATATTTTATTAAGATATTAGATACTCAATATTATAAAAAATAGACAATCAAGTACAAAATTACTTGAAACATATATTTAATTACTCAAATTTATTTAATATTTAATTTTCTACCTTTAAAATTATTTTTTATGCTTAAGACATATTTTATATTGATTTTAAAAATGGAAAAAATGATTTTAATCATATCAAAATCATTTTTAAACATGCTTCGAGAGTGCATTCTTAGCCTATGATATCCTCCTGCAAAGATGACGACTAGAGCTTGACTTCTAAAAATGCATTTATGTTAGTCGATATATTTAGTTAGAAATGTTATTTGTTAATGAGAACTCAACTTATGATTAATTACTTTAACATGTTTTGGACCCTTTTATTTATTTAAATGTTTGGTTCATCAGTTTTCATGTAAGTAATAATTTAGTCCCTAAACTTTAGTTAATAGTGATTTAGTCCATGCATTTTCAAATTTATAATAATTTATATAGTTCATAAATTTTAATAAGTTCCACAGTTCAAGCCTATGGTACTTTATCATTTGTATTGATTTAGCCTCAATCTTGAAAAATATATGAAATTCTTGCATATGTAAATTGATGAGATTTTTCTTAATAAGACTAAATTCTTACAAATTTGTGAATATAGGAACTAAATTGCTACATGCTAAAATACAAAGACTAAATTAAATTAAAACTGGTAGTGCATGACATTTTTTTAGTACTTTATTAAAGTTTTAAAAATGGGTGCAACTTGAGTACTTTCCAAGTGGTCATCCAACTTAATATTATTCTCACTCAAATACGCTTAATTGCAGAGTTCTAATGGTATCTGATGCATTAATATTGACATGAGACTTTTGACTAAATGTGTTTTATTTTTTAAATTGTTAATTGTTAATTTTTTTGTCTTCAATTGTCGACTTAATTTTTTTTCCAAAATGAAAATAAAATATAATGTCTGGTAATTATACGCCAATTTTTAATTAAGCATGTTATAACATCCATCTTATTTGCTGAACAATAATCAAGTTTGGTTACAAGTTAAGCTTTAGAAGTTTAACATATAGTTGTTGCCACGTCGCGTGTATATACCAGAAATTCAACCATGTCGGTTTACAATTACCATCATTTAGAATTTTGTCAACATAAATATACAATGACAGTTGTGTTGTAATATTAAATTTACCTTTATTTATCGGCTTAAACATTTGATCAGTGATTTAATATGGTATCAGAGCAGAAAATCCAATGTTCAAACACTTAATATAATGTTGTTTGCTTCTCAATTACTATTAATCTCTACTTGTTTGTCCTTTAACAAATTTTCAAATCCTTCTTCACCCATCAATTTTGATTTTTGGCACAATCGGGATTTAAACAATAGTAATTTTAATGTCGGTTTTAAATTATCATCGTTTGTAACTGCCATTGTGAACATACAATGATAGTGGACCAATTCAATGTTTGTTTTAAACTATATCAACATAAATATAAAATCACAAATTTTCAGATATCGATTTCGAAACCTTTAATGATACGTTTACAATAATAACACTTAACCATCATAAAAAATCGAACTTCTTGTAGCGATGTAACAACTACATTATCGTAATTTGTGAAAATACAAAATCGGAAATAGAAAGGCAAACATATAGCACATTAATATATATGTATTTGAGTAGACAAATTGAAAAAACTTGTCATTACAACAAGATGGGGATGATACAAAAACATAAATGAAAGAAAAACATTAAGATATCACCGTCTTTCACTCTTCTTTTAAACTTTAGTTTCCTTAATATATTTTCGACCAAAAACACACACACAAAACAGAACACAACAGAGAACAAAACAGAACATACACATATATTTATATAATAATTAAGGATTATTATTCTAAGGCAAACGAGGTGGTTGAGAATGATGTTGAGAATCAGGCCCCCCAGGAATATATCTTGCAGTACTTGAAGAAGAAAGTCTTCTTAAATGTTCCATTTGCCTTTTACTATAACCAAACTTACGCATTATCATAATGCTGCTCCTGCTTTCAGCCTCCTCGTCCACCGTCAACGGCGGCGTTGCATGGCGGCCGGCCGCCGCGGTGACAATCATCACCATGAAAAGAACAGCCATTAATGAAGCGAGTTTTGTGTTGAGTGCCATAGGAGAAAAAAAATGGTGATATGCGAAGATTTGCATGCAAAATGGGTATTTGATGATTGCGGAAAAGGTGGGATTTTTGGGTGGTATTTATAGAATAATTGAGGAGGGTTTTTGTGATTTAATTTTTTTTTTTTTTGGGATAATTTTTTTGGGGGAAGATGAGAGATTAGTATAGTGGAGGAGTAATGTTAAGGGTGAGTCAGAAATTTTGTCATTAGGGTTTCTTTTTGCATCTTAATATGTTTTTTTAAAATATATTTGGAGGAACATGGCATATGGCACGAGCTGTGGATTTCAGAGCCTACCTAGTTAGGCGCTATTTAATTAGAATATCCTAAAAGGCAAAAGATTATATCCAAGAGAGATTATAGTTTTTCATCACTTCACTTAGGAATTATTTGGTAGGACTTGAACAACTTATTTCTGATTAACAAGTTTACCCTATTTGTGCTTTTATTAGATAAGTATGAAGTTTTATCCTAAAACATCTGATTAATAATAAGAAGAGTAGTTTCTTTATATATATATATATCCTTCTAAGAGTGTAGGATTTTCTCATGTGTGGGATTCTCTACATACTCTCTCCAGATTATGTCGTTTCGGTTCATCGTTCTTTAGGTCATAAACTTTGGATGCTTTAGGTCATCGTTCTCCAGAGTGTAGGGTTTTCTCATGTGTGGGATTCTTTAGGTCATCGAATATATGTTAGAGCTACATGGATTCTTTGATAGGAGAAGTAACCCAAATATATCTTTTAAAGATTGTGAGGTCTCTCACTCATTTTTAATGTGAGATCGTCAACTGCTTAACATAAATTCATTGGAGTCTAGCCTTATCATTTCTTTATTTGTATTATGAAATCGACAAATAAAGAATACAAAAAACGTAAAGTATAGAGAATCGACATACAGATTTATGTGGTTCACTAATAGTGTGTTAGCTACGTTCATGAGGCAAGGGAAGAAAAATTTTATTAGAGAGAATGTTACAAAATATAGAATGAATGACACCTAAGGTTTAGAGAGTTATGTGGTACCTCTAAGGTTTAGAGAGTTTATAGTGCACTGCTCTAAATCTTAGGATCATAAATATAAATTATATAAAGATGACAAAAACATAAATCACTTAGGTTTCGAGGGCATTGCCCCCGAACCCCTACTAGCAAAACCTCTGTACTTAGTCGTTCAAAGCGTTAGATAACAGGTTTAAGGGATTCCAACAATTTGATATTTGAAAACTCTATCAACAACAATGGGTAAAGTTTGAGGCATATGGACTTTGATGCTATTTGATAAGAGAACAGATGATCGAACTTCTTTATAATTTCCACTGTCGTATGATATTGTCTATTTCAATCATAAACTCTCATGATTTTATCTTTTTAATTATATATCCTTTACTTCTATATATATATATATTCATGATATTCTCCTCATTTGTCTAGTTTCGATAAAAATAATTATTGTTCACATGTTCAACAGTAAAAATATATGATTATTAGTGGTGAGTATTGAAATGTTTTTTGCTATAAAAATCAAACTTCACACTATTGAAAAAAAATTGAGAACTCTGGCTCAAAAGATTGTTGAGTGCATAGTAAATAAGAGAAATAGTATTTGAGAATAATTAAAAAAAGAAAAGAAGATATTTAAAATAAATTTTAATTAAAAAAAAAGTGTCATAGGACACGACAAAATTCGGCGTGGTATATGTTATGAACTCTTTTTTTAAGGGGACAAAATGAATCGGATATGCACATGGAAGCATATAATGTTTGCTTTTAATGTTTTGTGGTAATTTAATAATAACAATAATAATGTCATCCCCAAAATTCAGATTCCTTTAATCGAATAGCCACATTTTCTCACCTTGCTGATCTCTTTAATTATTCCAAGAGTCATTAAATGGACATTAAAAAAAAAAAAATAATAATAACAAAGCAAAACAAAATATTAATCTTAAGAAAAAAATGAAAAAAGGACTAAAATTTGTCATTAATATGATATTAGTTTAATGTATTGAAAGGTAATTGGAGGTGACACATGATGTAGATAATTTTGTATCTATGTAAAAAAAAAGGTTCTATATGTACATTTAGTTTGTGTTAATGATGTGGCATAAAGATGCTTTATCTTAATTAACTTAATTTTGTCATCATCATCATATTTAATAAGGTAAGGTTGAATAATTTCAAAAGGATGAAAAATGATTTTAGTCCCCATAAATAATGCTTTCCAAGTTTTTATAGTGCTTAGTTAGATAATCCTTCTTTTTTTTTTTTTTTTTTTAATAAATTATAACAATATTCTTTTAAGGTTATCCTTGACCTTTCGTAAATTCTTTGAATGAGTATCCAAACCTGATAAAGTTAAAGATAGTTTTGAAATGTTTATGAAAAGTTTAGATGTAATAATGCAAAGACTAACTGAATGCTTTTCTAAATAAATAATAAAGTAACAATTTTCTTTCCTTGCAACTCTCTTATCATGCATTATGATACAAATAAAAAATTTTCATCTGGACGGAGTTCAACAATTATGAGATAAGATTTTTAACGATCAACATTTAGAATACAATAACGACTATTTTTTTTTTTTCAATAGGCTATTCTCAAATTCATTGTCCCCTCCAAATATTTGAATGTAGTTTAAACGATTATCGCTAGGTAAATCATCCGAACATTTGCAAGATTTTTTTTTTTTTAAAATTTATTTATTTATGTATACACAAGTTTTTTTAGATGGGAAATGCATGTTACATGTATACACAATTAATGAACTGAAATGGTAAAAAAAAAAAAAAAAAAAGCTTAAAATGATAGTAATTGACACAAAACATATGAAAGATAAGTTATTTACTGACATGTTTGGTAGTGAGTTCATTTAAAATTAATTTTAATAGTATGAAAATTGTATTTAAAAGTGTGAATAAATTTTGAGTGATTAAATTATGGTATTTCAAAGCGATTTTAAACCGACAAAAGTTACTTTAATTATTTCAAAGCCACTTTCACACGCACGTCTAAGTATTTATATAGAAATTAAAAAAAAATAAAACTCTTCAATCAAACTCAATTACATAGTCTTTTTTACTTAGGAAGGAATGTTTAGCACAATTTTACTAATTTTTGTTGTTATTTTATTTGCCATTGGTCTTTTAAGGTGTGTTGTTTTAATCATAATTGTAAATCTTTCAAATTAATAATACCATTAAGAACATGAGCTAGATAACTATGGTTGTGCTAATGTTTTTTTTCTTCCTTCTATTGAGTTCACAGTGGCATAAGGTTATTTGAATCTAGTCTATGATGTTTTTATGTAGTAGTTTTAGTTACCAACTATCACCAACATGAACATTAATTTGAAACTCTTGTCAAGACATATTATTACAATCTTATTTGGACTGGAGAAGTAGAGTGTTGAATTACTTTTAAAGCATGTTTTATACTGCAATTATAACGACATATGGGAGAGATTGTTCATTTCTCATTAAAGTCAAAAGTACACACAAAAGCAAAGCAACTGAATTAACTAAAAACAAGAACGATCAATCTCTGCCATTTTTAATATGAAAATGGAAAAAGGTGAAGAGAAAAAAAAAAAAAAAAAAGAAAAAGAAAAACCATAGGCTTATTATTGTTTTTGCCACATATGAATCTCAGTGGTGTCTTGGATCGGGTCCTCCGGGGATATATCGTTTCGACGATGTAAAATACTTTCCGGCAATAACTTTGGCCGAAGTCCCGCCGTTCACCTGAATCAATCGTTGGCGAAACTCGGCGAGATTCTGTCTTCTGTCCACTAGAATTCGAGATTCCGACACAACTGCAATAGACATTAAAACCAACATGAGACACAACCATCCCCACAACTTTCTAGTAATTCCCATTCCTATATAATCCCTTTTTTCCACAAAATTAGGTGGAAAACCTTAGAATCTCCAAAAGAAAAAAAAAAAGAAACTCCTTTTTCTCCCTAAAAAGAAATAAATAAGATGACGATATATCCAAATATTGGAACCCCTTCTCTTCCCTTATATACACATAAAATTCCCGACCCTTTGCATTTTTTGTATTATGTTAATGTGACGCCATTTATAAAGAATTGTCAACGGCCGCCGGACCTAAAGTTCTTTATGGCCAAAATATTCCAATGAATCGTATGAACAAGGAAAAAAAAACAACGTGAATCTCCTCGTAGATGCTTTTTCTTTAGAAAATGTTTTGGTGTAACTATACCGATCTTTATACCGTCTATTCAAATATTTAATCACAAGTGGTCATATAACAAATTTTCCTTTTCTAAAATAGACATTTTTTTCCCTTTGTGATTAAAGGAGATGCATGGAAATTGGTACAACTTGGACATTACTCAAATATCACTTATTTTCTTTTCTCGCACAAACTATGCAATTATTTCGATCCTAAAATAAATAGTTTTTAAGCTTTTTCTACTGTATAGTTAGAGTGAACTTCAAGATATAGGTGCAACCTAAAATGGCCCAAAGTATTGTGCATATGTTTAAATATGTGAGTGTTAAGAAAAAGGATAACTTTAGAAAAAATAATTGTTGCTAGTTAGGTTCCACCCATCTTTTATAACGTCCTTGATTAGAAGCCATAGTTTGCCACGTAGTAAATTTTATTTTATAGATATATGTTGATTTTTTCAACACAACTAACAGACAAATATAGCTCATAACTTTATAACGGTTTTTAGAGAATATTGCACATAAAATTTCTAGTACTACTACGAGATTCGTGAAAGAAGAATTTAATAACTATGTGAGACTGTACCATTTCATGATATGTCAAATAATAAATAGAAACAATACGTATATGCTATAAAAAGAATTTTAAGAATTGTGTGAGAGTCGTAAAATAGTACAATATATTATCTTAACAACGTATGTATTAACATAGTACTAAACTTTTTTCGTTGTATACCCTAATGACGTAGGAAACAGTGACTCAAAAACGACCAATGGAGAAAATCTGGCCTCTGAAAGGTGATCCCTACGCAACTGAAAGGTCACCAATCCATATAAATATATACATAAAAAATGTGTTTGGGGTTCTTTTCACTTTTTTATCAGGCTCCACTTATCACACATGCAACAATACATCAACTATCTAATAATACACATAACGTACGACATTATAAACTTTTTTTAAGTTCAGTTTTTGCCGGCGCTATGTCACACCCTCCTGGATTTAGAAATTTTCTTATTAGGGTCGTGTTTCAAGCTTAGTTGTATCGGTAGAATCCTTGAGCAAGGTTATATTTAAGACTAAAACATCAGTTTTATGTATATATTCCAATTACGCTAAAGTTTGATTAAAAAAAGTGAAGGTTCGAACTCGATCATCTTTGTTTGAAGAGAACATAATTAAGGGTACGACGACAAAGGACTCGTCTACCGACCTGTTTTTATTTTTCGATTTGATTTATAATATTATGCTATGTATGTGTGTGCTCTTAAAGAGAGGAGTTGGTAACCTAAATGAAAACAAAAGCTCTTAGTTTGACAAAACTGTGTGAGTATATAGACACATGAACGGATGTCTACTAGAGGGATAACTTGGTGGTGTTTTATTCAAAGATGGTTATTAGGGTTACGCAATCAGATTTTCTCATTGGTAAAGGAAAGGAAAGATCATGAAACATCGGTGAGTATACAATTATCTTTATTGATATGAAATACCTGAAGATCTACTTTAAAACGGCCTATTATCATACTCATTTTGAAAATTTATGCAAATGCAATGTATTCCTTAATATATATATATATATAAAATATAATATAATCTTATTGCATTGAGATTATATATCTACACTCAGATTTTGAAAATAAGAGATTAATTGAAAACAAAGACGTATATCGTGTTTTCATATATGTGTTTTGGTGGCAATTTTAGAAATTAGATTCCAATTTAAATAATTATCTAAAAATATGTTTAATAATATATGTAGTAGTTACGCTCTACAAACTAAATATTAGGTTGAATATAAATTATTATTTATTANGTATTATTTTATACTATTATATAATTTATAATACAATATATAATTTAATTTAATAAAAGAGTAACGGTTTTAAGTGTCTATCATTGTTTATTATTAATAGATAGTGACATTTTACTATATACGTAAATAAGTTTGGCTCTTAGTATATTTGAAAACAACCCTTAATAAAATTGAATTAATGTTTTTATTTTTTAACACAATTTTGTATTTTAAAATTTCAAATTCAAAATCAAAATATACTAAAAACATAAAAATGTTGTTTTTAGAATGTTGTATTATTTGAATAATGGAATTTAAAAGCATAATTTTCAAGAATCGAATCCAAATTGTCTACTATACTAAACACGTATTAACTAAACTTAATACATAATTTAAATTCCCTACCAATCAAGCTGTTATCCAATTTGTCGCCCTCTTGGATAAAATTAATTTATAGGTTCTAATTTCTTTTTATTTTTTTCAGTACAACAATTGTAGAGATGGAGATCGAATCTCTCCGACCTCTAACAAGAAAGGTCATGTCTATTACCATTAAGCTAAATTCACTTTCGTAATGGTATAAGTTTTAGTTTCTCTCCCGTATCCAATTTTATATTATCCTCGACCACATCACTATGTTCCCTTGAAAAATTAAAGAAAATATTTTTTTTAGAAAAACTTATATTATAATACGGTAAACCCAGACATAAAGATAAGCGGTGACTAGAAAATACAAAAGGATGGTCATATATGGTTTACTTTATTCGCTTACTAAGTTCTCATATAAAATACCCACCCATCCCATACTCATCGAACCAACACTACAAACTTTTTTAATGTTTAATTTATTCGTATCGAGAAGTGATAAGCAGATGTAGATCTCACTGTTATCCACTCGAACATAACTTAGTTTTTCTTCACGAGAATGAAAACGATTTGAAATGATCACTAAAATTGAAAAGAATTTCGTATTGTGTAATGGTCAATTAATTTCAAGCATAATTAAGTGGATAAGATATAGATTATTATTCAAAATTGATAGATTTGATTTTTTATTACACAATTGTTCTGACTAAAAAACAATTGTTGTGTATTTTTGTAGAAAATAATTAATTAAAATGGAAATGGATTAGGGAGGATTTTGAGCAAATAAAGAGAGCACTATGAATAAAAGTAAAGGCAGTCTCTACGGTGGAACCACCCTAGTCAAATTAATAATAATTTTATTTTTTAAACATTCAAAATATGTATTTTAATTTTTGAACTTCTAAAATTGGAAGAATATCAGTTTAGTTTAAAAATATATATTTTTAGTCGTCAAGTTTTTAAGAATAGACTTATTTGATTCCACAATTTTAAAAAATGTATCTTTTTAGTTTAAGTTTTTAAAAATAGGTTTAAAAAATCATTGAAGTAATTCTTCTCCTTATTTTAAATAAATATATGATATTTAATATTAGAAAAAATATTTTGAATAATTTGAGAGGTACGAAATAATTTTTAAAATTATTCTTTTAATCTAAAAAATATATAATTACTTAAAATAGTAATAAAAAAAATTATTTGATGTATCTTTTAAATCTTTTTTTAAAAATCCTGATACTAAAAAGATACATTTTTGAAAATTAGGAACCAAACATATCTATTCTTATAATTTTAGAGATAAAAAAAAATTCTAAAAACTTAAGACCAAATACACTATTCTTCCAAGCAAAATACTTGGGTGCACCGATCTATGATGCAGCCTCTGTTGTACCCAATTAAAATTTGACATGTGTAAAAAAAAAGATTAAAAAATACTTTTTCATAGCTAAGTATAAAAAGATTAAAAAATAATTTTTCATAGCAAAGTATTGCTCTTCTTCAAAACTCAAAGACCGAAAAAATAATTTTTCATCATTTATATTTATTGCTTAATGTCGTGTTATTATCAAGGGCAGGATACACTTTCAATCCTTGAGATTTGAGATTAGCGTCTATTTAGTTCTTGAAGTTTCAAAAGATATACTTTAGCCCCTAAGGTTTGAAAAATAATTCTAAATTGTCTCTGAATTTAACGAAAAAGTGACGTGGCAAATTGAATTGACAAATTTTAAATGAGGTAGCAAGTTTTACTAATTTTATATTAGTTTTTTCTAGCTTGGATGTATTTTACTCTTCACACTTTTTTTTATTTGTTTTTCTCTCTTTCCCCTTTCCCTCTCTCCCTTCTCTCTCTCCCCTCCATACCTTGAAGTCAGCTTTTTCCTCCATGGCTGCCCAAGCTTTGAAAGATGAGACCTTTAAATTTTACCATATAGCTTCCTCCTTCTTCCCTTTTCTCCAATCTGTTTAATCGTAGAACTATCGATGCCAAGCTCAAACCTTTTTTCTTTTTTTGTGAAACAAATCCTGTAACGACCTTACTTTTTAAGATATCTAAGACATCTTTTAGGGTCGTTGCTATATACATAAATATTTACATTGAAAATAAGAAAAAAATTGGACTATTTCACCAAATAAAGAATTTGAATAAAATTTCATCTCCAAATTTCATACCGTTTAAATCGAAGTATCCCTAAAATAAAAATTTTCAAATACAAGAAATCTTGTAAAAAAAAAAAGTTTATGAAAGAAAACTATAAAACATAATAAAGACATATGTATTCAAATGCGAACGCGTTTCTTAGTTCCATTGGCACTGTCACGGATTCTTCTTGCTTGTCACCCAAATATCCTTGCCTTTGTCTGATAAATATGTAAATATAAAGAACGACTATAAAATAGGAAAAGTTTTACAGATAGAAAAAAAATGTTAAACTATTTATAAAAATAGCAAAACAAACATTAATAAACACTGATAGATTTCTATTAGCGTCTATCAATGATAAAAACTGATAGAAGTCTATCGGTGTCTATTAGTGATAAAAGCTAATAAACGTCTAAATGATTAAATTTTTCTCTTTTGTGTAAATAGTTTCGCTTATTTTTCTATTTTTGAAAATCCCCTATAAAATACTAGGTAAGTGATCCCGCTATCGGGATTAGGCTATGTATTCGCATGCAGTGATGCTTGGGCTATTGGGTCAAGCAAACTGTAACTATTTCTAGATGGTAAACTAAGAGGATAACCTATCTCGTCTTGCCCGCATGTCTAGTGGCCTGATGACACACCGTCAAAATATAGAAAAACATGAAAGTGACTTGTTGATTCACGGAATTGTAACATGCAAATGAACCCGTCGGTTCACGCATGTCTAGTGGCCTGTCAAAACATGAAACTAGATCCATCAGTCCCCAAAAATATAACATGCATTGAAGCGAGATAGTAGATTGACTCTACTGATCTAATCATTATCACATACATAGATTTCATTAATGATCCCATAATACAGATCATGACATATCATGTAAATTTATTCAATCTTGTTCATAATCCCCATGACTTTCATGCAACAAAAATTGTATCACATGGTCCAAATGAGTACCACTTACCTTAAATTAAGTCCAAAAGAAAAATAATCATCACGGCAACTAACTCTACACGGAGTCCCGAATTGAAACCTAAAATCGATTTTCAAAACTCCGGGCGACACGGTTTTACGATTAAAATTCCTTCAGAGCTTGAGTCTAAGGTCAACCACATTGGACAAAACTATATCAATAGAAAATCCAAAGGATAACCAAGACCTATTGCTAAACCCACAACCAAACAAAACTCTCCCAAAACACCCCTTTGGCGGTTGGTGGCTGGCGGCGACGAACTGCTGGGCGGACGAAGATGTGAGCGGCGAACCCACCGCGGACGAAGACGAGGTGGTGGCGGACGGCTGGGCGTCGACCTGATGGCTCGCAGACAAAAATGTGCTGGGACGTCTGACGGCTGGACGACACGAGCGACTTGTAGAGGAAGGCGCGCGATCACCGGAGACGATGGCGACTTCTGGTTGCAAGGACGGCACAGCGAAAACGAACGGACAGGGGGAAGAGGAACCGGCCGACGCACTCACGTTTGAAGGAAGATGAAAAATATTTTTTCTTTCTTTTTTAAACACGCTTACCGAGGTATCTATTATATAATAACCTTTTTTGCCCTTTTCTCAAACCCTAAGCACCAACTCGAATGGACAATGGGGGAAAATAGCCCATTGGGGATTTTATTTTGGAAAAAATGACCATTTTTAAAAAGAATGCATTTTTACCCCTTATAGATAGGAAAAGATTATTATACCATTTTTTTTACGAAAAAAAATTCAAAACTCTCCCTCCCTCTATGATCATCTATGAAGTACAGACACAGATACGACTACACGATACGGATACGATTAGATATGACGATTCGTCAATTTCTAAAAAACTAAGATACGGATACGTCTAAGAATGCGTCATTTTTTAATATATATATTTCTAAAAAAAATGAAGATACTGTTACGTTGAAGATACATTTTTTTCTTTAAAAAAATCTAGAATATAGATAAATTTAGCATACAAGTTAATAACAATAGCACAAAAAATAATAAAAACACTGAAATACAATACAAAAAAGCAACATCCAAGATGTTGAAGTACAATAGTTAATAAAATGCAATAGAAAAGTGACTCATATTGCAAAGAAAAAGAAGAAGAAGAAATTAGAGGGAGAAGTATGAAGACAAACGAAGAACTTATTGTTGAAGATATCCAAATGGTTTATATTTTGGTGAACTTTGTGGGGACTCAAATGTGAAGATGAAGATTGGATGATTCTAGTTTAGGGTTTGGTCCGTTATTTTTTTTTTCTTTTAGTTTTGGATTCGAGTAGCGAGCTTTTTAAATAGGTTGCCTAATTTTAGATTGGGAAAGATTAGATGAGTTACTTGTCTTTTTTCTTAAAAAAAATATGCATAGAAATAGATACATCAAATTGCGTGTCAGATACGTATCTGGAAGTATAGATACGTCAAATCGCGTGTCAAATACATATCTTGGAAGTATCAGTATCTGATACGTGTCTGATATTGGTTCTTTGCCTCACATGAAGTATATGTGCTTCATAGATGACCGTTTTCTTGCAACCCTTAAAATTTCTTTCAATACTCCTCACAACTCCTCACATTCTTTCAAATTTTCATCAATATTTCGGTTCATCATCTTCAAGTTCATCAGTTCATCTTTATTAAGTAAGTATTTATGCACATTTTAGGAGGGTTTTGGTTTTGGATTTTTTTGGCATTTTGATTTTATGGGTTTTCATGGGGTTTCATAATTTTTTTGATTTATTTGTTAAACACTGTTGCATTTAGAATGATTTTGAGGCCTATTGGAGGTTTATGAGTTGATTTTTACATTAGAAACCATATTTTTTATTTTAAATTTCGATTTTCGAACTTTGAGCACTTCAATTTGTTGAAGCTCGGCTGGGCTTCTTTAGATATTGACTGGACGGGCGACTGGGCGGGGGAAGGCTTGACCAGGTCGGGCAAGATGGGGCGAGAAGAGGCTTGACCGGGAAGGGAAAGGAACGATCGGGTATGGATTTGGCTCAGTCCTAGGACCGGTCGAGTATGGGATGGGTGCATTGGGAAACGAGGCGGGATCGGGGCAAGAAGGGGAAGGGACGGTCGGGTATGGATTTGGCCTGATCCCGGAACCAATCAGGTATGGGGCTGGATGAATTGGGAAATGGGGCGGGACAGGGCGAGAAAGAGGAGGGACGATTAGGTATGGGTGTGGCCCGATCTTAGGACTGACCGGGTATAGGCCGGACGACTTGGGAAACGGGGTGGGACCGGGCGAGAACGGGGAAGAGGCGTGCGGTCCAGAAAATAAGTTATTGGATTTTGGCCCCGTCCTTGGCGACTGGGTATATTTGATTATTTCCATCGACCCCAGTCGCAAGCATGAGTTTACCATTGTACGTACCTCTTAAATGTGTTTCATGTACAATTAAAACAGGGCGAATGTAGTTCAGAAACCCCCCTAATGGAAGCACCAAGTGCCATGAAGACGTGCTTGAAATATTTATCTTCCTGCAGATCATATTTAAATGTTGAACCAGGATTTTCAATTTGTAAGACTTCACCAAATTTAGGTAACTTCTTGTATGATTCTTCTGGTGACCCCCAAACAAGCACTAACGCTTCTTCCTTTGCTCTCCATGCCTTGTCATAACTTAAACTCACACCGTACTCTTTTTTTATATCCTTCACAATGTCCTTCGGTCTATATGAATAATTAACGTCTTCAAACTTCGACGAAATTAAATGTCGGAGAACCCAACTAGAATCTTGTCTATGATTGTTAGTCAATATTTCATTTCTACATGTGTGGACATTGTCATACTTAGAGATCTTAAATATTTCACAAATTTTCAATTTAACGGCTCGAAGTCTCCATTTGCATTCTTCAACTAAGCATATAACTTTGTATAATATTGTGTTCGACTTCTTCACTCTAAACTGAAAGTTACCTCTAATTGCTAACATAGATAACTGCATCTTTAAATCCTTCTTAGATATAAATATGTCACCAACTTGCACATTTTTAGAAGAATAAGACTGACTTGGCATGACAATTGTGCTACTAGATGGATGTGACAGGTTATGACCCGTTGCATGTGACGAGCCTCCATAGTCTTCGATTGTTCGTTCTTCTCCATGCAGTGTATGATGGGTATTAATCTTGGGTCTACATCATCTCCTAATTTATGAGTCGCCAAATTACTAAATGACGAAGTAAGTGATGAGTTAAAATATGTGGGGGAAAATGGACTAGTCGACTCCATCTTGCAATGTACTGGCCTAGATGTTGAAGGGATTTCTTCAGTTCGTCGGATATGTAAATTTTTTGGATGTAATCCTTGATTACTTGAACACTTTGGAAGCATGGATATGTAAAGAGGTATTATTAAGACCTCTTCCCATGTGAGGAATGTGTGTAGATCTTCATCATTTCGAATTACAAATACAGGGGCTTTGGATCTCAATTGAAGTATACATCTTATAACAAGATTATACTCATTTGACATTATACCACTTATCCTATAAGCTTCGGTCAGGAATTCATTATAGGCGTGCCGACCTCAATGTCACACCCCTGCAACTCTCCTCCATCGTAATCCTTTTCCCTTTCATTCCAAACGCTACCAAAACAAATCCGAACACGAGGCATTTTCCTACAATTTATAACAAAAAATGTATTAATGTAATGTAGTTAAAGAAAAAAGCAAAATAAATAAAGAAACTAAAAAAAAAATTGACCTGGTGGTCCACCCGGTCAGGTACAACACCAGGCCAAAAAAAAAATGCTTAGTTTTTTGTATGCCTAGGTGGACCAGATTTAACTCTACCAGGCCTTGGATTAGTCCCAACCCAGTTTCTATCTCGTACTGGGGAAGGCCGGGTCAATTAATTAATTTCATACCCAGTGAAGACCTAGTAAAGCCCGGTCGAGAATCAAACTCATTCCAACAATTGTTTTGTACCCGGTGAAGCCCGGTCGGGTGATTTCAACTCATTTGCTTTTTACCCGGTGACGACCCAGTGAAATATAAAAAGAAAAGAAAAGAAAAGAAATTATTGAACTCATTTCAACTCATTATAAAATTATAACTTCGTGAAATATAAGTTTTGGACTTGATGAATTTCGTTCTGAAATAATTTGGTAAAGAGAACTTTTTGTGGGGTTGCAAACAAATCAAATTTGGTGGTGGAGATATTTTTGTGTGAATATTTTTTTATTAATGATTTTTGGATAAATTAATTTTTTGTGAATAAATTTAGGTGGATAATTTTTGGTGAATTAATTTGGTAGGTTGGTTGTTGTAATTGGAAGTGGGAATTTAATGAGGGCATAAAAGTAATTGAATTTTTTTGTGTGAATAATTTTTTGTTAATGATTTTTGGATAAATTATTTTTTTGTGAATAAATTAAGGTGGAGAATGTGAACTAATTTGATAGTTTAGTGGTTGAAATTGAAAGTGAGAATTTAATAAAGGATATATAGAGTAATTGTACAACTAATATTTACCATGCTTACATCATTTTCATCATCAAGGAGTAAAAAAAACTTGTTTTTCAAAAAGGGATAAAAAATACCATGTCAAACCTCCAATGGGCCATTTCCCCCAAATTTTCCACTCAAGTATATATTTTTAAAAACCCTTTTCCTTTTTCCGTACTAAAATCCAATTCCAAAATCTAAATCCCTTTTTAATTTTAAATCCCAATTTCAATTTAAACCCTTTCATAACTCCAAATTCTTCTCCTCTACCTTCTTAATTAACAAATCAAAATATCAATTAAAACTAATCAATTATCTCTAAAATCAATAGGAAGTAAAACCCAATATTTCTAATATAATTTATTCAATCATTTGATCAATTAAATTCAAATACATCGATGAGGCATTACAATTATCTCAATGTAATCCCAAACTCCGAAAATTAAAGGAAAAGAAAAACTTAATAATTAGAGATAATTAGCTTAGTTTTTTTTTAAAAAAAAACTCGGGATGTTACATTCTTCCCTCCTCAAGAAACTTTCGACCTCGAAAGTTTATTCCTAAAAAAGCTCTAGGTTCCGGGCTCTCATCTCGTCCTTTCATTTTCATGTAGCCTCCTTGAATTGGTGATTCTACCACCACTACAAAAATTTTGGGCTTTAAAGTCGGTTGGAAAAAGTGAAACAGGATGTATAATGTTGGTTTTTTTTTTAAGAAAAGTGGATCTTTAATGTTGATTTTAAACCGACATTGTAAGGGTACCTTTAATGTCAGTTTTAAATCGACATTAAGAACCCGCTTAATTTATCCTCTCACTTTCTATTTTTTTCCCCATTTTTTTCATTTCCCTTTTCACTCTCCCCCTATTTTCTTTTTCCTCTTATTCTCACACTTCCCTCTTCAGACCCTACATCTTGAGTTGTTTACCCATATATATATCTCAACACTCTCAAGTTCCTTCTGAGTTGGAATTTCTTCTTCTTCTTCTTCTTCTTCCCCTCTGCTCGTTGATGATAAAAATTTGGAAGCGCACATGATGCATGACTTAGGTTATGGGTTTGTTCTCATGCGTCGGTGGTCATGCGTTGGAGTGGAAAGTATGCATTAATCTAGTATGCAATGACCATACGTTCCTATCACAAGTTTTCTTGCGCTTTCGCCAAGTATAACGAGATTGCAAGTTTCTCGGGTGATCCGAGGTCGAACTTAGGGACTTGTAGCTAAATGTTATGCAGTAGTGTACTTGCGGCAAAGAATAAAAGAATATTGGGGGTTATGAACTATGCACTACTCCTACTCTTAACTAACAGATTAAGCGGTGGAAGTATGATTGAGAGGTAGAGACACAATAACTGTTAATGCGTGTAAAATGCATGGGAAAAAGAGATAAAATGGCGAGGATGTCTTCATCACAACACCAAGCTTGACCACAAGGGTAACCCTAGCCAATGCATGCTATGCAATCATGCTATACACACACTTGACGAAGACGCTTGCAATGTGTAATGGCAAACGGAGCTTATTCCTAAGTCTCCATTCTTGTTTATGCGATTCTAATCTGGCTTTCTCAAGCTTAGATTCTAACCTAGTTCTCTTGAGCCTAGGTTCTTTCTTTAGACTTTCTCTCGAGTAGCTATGAGGATGAGGTTTCTGTAAAAATACGAATCCTTTGTCTATTATCATTGGTTGCATTTTGTTAAGACCGGTCGCGCCAACCAACTGTGTTGTCTGCAGTGACTTCTGGTGGGCACCGTGGCATCTTGTCCAGCCTCATGCAGAAAGTTGTTGATTCTGTGATTACTGATACTACAAAGTGGTCGATGCTGTTTGATGAAGCAAGGTGTCCTAGATGCAATTCCCAAGGATGAAGAAGTTGGAAAGGAGGAGAATGGAAGTAATGGGTTGATTCGGCACCAGAAAGTGCAGGTAAAATGTTGTTCTCCTCTTATAATTTTGTTCTCAATTCTCTAGGCGTTTTGTGAGCTCAGGAATTTTGGGGTTAAACAAGGTGCTCGAATTTGTAGGTTGCACTATGGTAGTTTGTGGGTTATTCATGCATTATGGTAGTTTTTGTGACAACTTTTGAGATTTGAAGTACATTGTGAGCTAAATTTGCTTATTGATGTATGTGTTATTGAATATTCATTTTTTGGGAATTTTGATAGTTCTGTTGAGAACAAATGGTTGTAAAATATTTTTGGGAGTGTGTTTCTTCGAACAGGTTCAAGGTAAATTTTTGGTTTTGTTGTGGTAGCATTGTTATGCTACCGAAAATTTTCCATCGTTTTCGTATCTCATATCTAGGTAACAAAGTTTCTCTTCTTCAAGATCTTGAAAAAGAAGATTCTCTCATTTATTCAACTATTGAGTTTTCTTGTTTTTTGCAGGTACAACAAAGGAGTAAAGATTTGGTATCACAATCTCTTTATGATTTTTCTTGGGGAACTCGAGATCCAACATATTCACTATAAGAATTTTTCCTTGAATGTACCATTTATGCACATTCCTAATAAACATGGTTAGTTGAATATGAATTCTGATCACATTTTCACTTTCAATCCTTTGTCTTAAACCTTTATTGTTTGTGATCCTTTGAACAATAGTGGTCAGACAAAGATGCCTATAACCAGACACTGCTGAAGCTAGGGGGGTCTGTTTAAGAAGAATTATGAAGGGATCTATACTTATCAAGTGGAGAGGGACAATAAACTCATGATGTTTGTATTACTTGTAATTTGTGTTTTCAATGCCTAAATTATTGTATGACCTTTTAAATTATAATTTTATAGCAGAATTTGCGGATTAAATGTAATAGATTTACAATCCATACACGAATAATATGTCATAACCACAACGTTCGATGATGATATGTCATATTATACTTTTTGACCGAAAAAATGGATTTGGCAACGAAATTTAAAAAAATGGACAACAATTGATAAAACAGACAGATTATGGGCTTCAATGTCGGTTTAAAGGGCTTCATTTGATTCTTGGACTTCAGTTGCAACTGACATTAAAGGGCTTTAATGTCAGTTGCAACCGATTAAAGGGCTTTAATGTCAACCGACATTAAAGCCCGAAATTCTTCTAGTGCACAAAATTTTCATTAGTGCTATATGTTCACTATATATTTTTTTTTATTCTTAATGGTGCTTATGATGATGTATGTAAATGGTGATGAATGAAGATGAATGACGAATTGGTCTATCTCTTGGTATGAAAATAATGTGATGCATTGGTAATAGATCTGATGCGTACAAACCTGGTTATTGCACATAAGTTCTCTTAAGCTAGAACATGATGTGACCACTCTCACCTATAAAAAAGAAATGATCCAAATGGTACAAAATAAAGTATTTATTGAATCAAATTACCAACAATATGATGTGACCAATCTCACCCATGCAAATCAAAGGATCACCTTCATAGACAGAAGTTCACAACTCATTCAAGATTTTGAGTTTATCCAATAAAGATCATCTAGTTTCCTTGAGTTTACGAAAACTCTGTTCACAAAAGTATAAAGGGATATGTGCTTATTAATCTCATCAAAATAAAGTATCATATTATATGTATAAATAATGTGTGTGGCTACAAAAAGAAGGATAAGACCAACATGATTAGCTCTCAACCTTGGAAACTACAAAAGCTATTAGAATGAGAAACAAAAACCATTAACAAATACCCTAATAAATACTCATTGAAATCAAGCAATTACTTGACCAGAAACGGAATATGGTTTTGGATCGAGAGCATTTTTATACATTGGATAGAAGCAGAAAACTATTCAAAGCGTATTCAATAAGAGAAAGAAGAACATCAAAGCAAGCAAAAAATTACATATGTAGTAGTAGGACCAACATGTGCATTATGTATCACTCTAAAGAGAAAAGTTGGATCCTAATACAAAAATGGCACATTCAAATACTATTGGTACAAGCCCTAGCCCATAGTACTTCTAATGGATTTTTATTACGAAAGATTACAGAGCAACAAAGTTGAATAAAACTAACCTTAAACTGGATTATGAGGTACAAGCCACGAGCTTTACAGATTGAAAAGAGAAACAATTGGGTGTCGATCCAAAGCGAAGAGATCAGTAATGTCGAAAAACTTCAAAGTGATAGGCGATAGACAAAATAAAGGCAAAGCACTTAATAGTAATCGAACAATACCCATAAGAGAAAGTGTATAAAAAAAACTATCTTGAGGTAAATTATCATTTAAATGAACAATAGCTTTCTTTTTCTTAAATCAATTTCAAAAGCAACGTTAATAATAAAATTAAAGAAAAAAACAAATAAACCAAATGAATTTTACTTTGAATTTAATTATACATACCTGTTATGGTTCCAGTTGCCATTGATTTGAATCTCCATTTATTTTCGATCCAGAATAGGAGGCTTCCATTCGAAACTGTACAAGTGGAATAATTTCACAATGGAGCGATGAATTTGAAAATTATGAATGGAAATGGAGATATAATAGAAGAGAACAACAAAAAAAGAGATATTGAGCGAGAGAATTTATTAGGGTAATTGACAAAAATGACATTTTTCAAGTTTTGAAAATGAATGAAAATTACCCTAATTTTGAAAATAATAAAAATTACCCTAATACCCTTCACATTTCAAAACTCACTCAAACCCTCCAAATCCTCACTTTTCTTTTCTATTTTCACTCTTCTCCATTTCAAAAGCTCAATCTCAATCCAGTTTACTCTTCTCATTCCACATTTCCTTGTCATTCTCCTTTTCATTAAAGATCATTGGGATTTTTCAACCAAGGTATGGATTTTCATTTTGTTTCACTCAATGTGTTAGTTTATGTTAGGTGTTATTGTGTGAATATTTGAAATCTATGTTAGATCTATGTTGAATGTTATTTTTTTTCCTAAAAAAAACATCATGTTCGGCATTTTCTGAATAAGTTTGAGCCTAAAATGCGTTTTCGAAAATCGGTCTTACCCGGCCGAGCTTCATAACATTGTGACCGGGTATGTGACTAGTCGGGCAAGTTTGGGGTTGCTTGAGGATAGATTTAGGGAAGAGGGATTGTGCTCGGTGGTAGACCGGCGGGGCCGTAACTGATTTCGATCGGGTATGGGTGGGAAAGATAGGAAAGGACGAGGGGAAAGGGGGCAAAACCGGGTAGGAGTAGGTGACGCCCGATCGGGTATTGGATTGGGTAGGGGGAGGGCACCGAGTAGAGAGAGGGCGCGCAGAGAGGGGGCAGGTATGTGAGTAAACGATCGCTTAGTACCATCGTCTAGTACTAAATGATCGCTTAGCTATGATCGATGGGAACGGGAGGGCACCGGATAGAGAGGGGCCAGGTTTTGGGGCTAAACGATCGCTTAGTACTAAACGATCGCTTAGCTATGATTGATGGGAACTAAACGATATGTTGGATTTTCTAGGCGATAGAACTAAGCGATCGTTTAGATGTGGACTTAAGCAATCGTGGTGTGGGAACTAAACGATACGTTGGATTTTCTAAATGATGACACTACACGATCGTTTCACTATGAAGCATGCTAAACGATGCGATGAAGTGCTACACGATAGAACTGAGCGATCGTTTAAATGTAGACCTAAGCGATCGTGGCGTGAGAATTAAACGATACGTTGGATTTTCTAAACGATGGCACTACACGATCGTTTAGCTACGAAGCGCGCTAAGCGATGCGATGAAGTGCTACGCGATAGAACTAAGCGATCGTTTAGATGTAGACCTAAGCAATCGTGGTGTGGGAACTAAACGATACATTGGATTTTCTAAACGATGGCACTAGACGATCGTTTAGCTACGAAGCGCGCTAAGCGATTCGATGAAGTGCTACTCGATAGAACTGAGCGATCGTTTAGATGTAGACCTAAGCGATAGTGACGTGGGAACTAAACGATACGTTGGATTTTCTAAACGATGGCACTACACGATCGCTCGATCGAGTATTGGACTGGGTAAAGGGGGCGGGCTGTGGGGGTGCTTCTAGAATTTGGCTCGGCCCGGCCCGATCGGGTATTAGACCGGGTAGGGTATTCTGTTTTTTTGCTCGGTCCCGTACCTAGTCGGGTATAGGCCGGGCCATTTATTTATTTATTTATATTTATATATATATATTTTTTAATTTTTGTTTAAGTATGCATTGATAACCATGATGTGTTATTTTCTAATTTATTTATTTCATGAAAAATGTAGGTTATAATGGAACTAGATATGAAGGTATATCCTAATGACTATTTTCCCTTTCATGTTGTTCCCACATAGGAAAGGCTATCCCTAAAATTAAGAAAAAAATATCTCTGACACAATTAGCCATGTTTAGACAAACATGTTTTGATCGTCTCCTTGACACAAACATCATATTCAATGGACCACTAATTCATTATATTTTTCTTCAAGAGGTAGAGGAACCTAGAGAGATGTGATTAGCTTTAATCTTATGGGGAATAAAGTATCCTTTAACCAAGTAGAGTTTAACCTTATCAGGACTAAAACATTAAACTAGAAATGTGAGGGGAGAAAATTATTTTGTTAGACTTAGAGCCAAGTATTTGAATGATAATGAGGGCATGAAGGCATACAAGTTAGACTCTATTTTTCCAAGTCTTGAGTTTGAAAATGATTTTGATGCAGTGAAAATTGCATTGTTTTATTTTATTGAGTTTGCTATGATGGGTAGAGAGAGAAAAAAGCAAATGGATTTTGAAAATTTAGCGATCATAGACGATTGGAATAGATTTTGTAATGAGGATTGAAGCAAGAAAATTTTTGCCAATACAATTAAACGATTCAAACAAAGATTGAAAGATAAAGCACAAGCTGATAAAGGCAATGCAGATGGAAAACAATAGACGTACAGTCTTTATCGATTTCCCCATGCTTTTCAGGTAACTTAATTTGTTTGAATTACACTTACATTTGTTTGAATATTCATAAAAGTACACCACTAATATACACTTACATTTCATATAGGTATGGGCATATGAAACAGTTTCATCATTATCCGGACGCATTGCAAACAGATTAAATGACAATGCAATACCACGCATTTTGAGATGGTTGTGCTCATATTCTCTTCCATATGGAGTGATTAGAGACAAAGTCTATGTATGTTTCTTTTTAATTTTTTTGGGTTAGAATTTTCTTGACACTTATAGCTTCTTAGTTTATTTATTCATGATTACAATTTTTTGTAGGTGAGAATTACACTAGAACTCATTCCTTCTGAGGAAGAGATTCAGTTTATGAATCGTGTTATGGAGCCACCCATCCCTCCACTTGCATCAATTGCACCACCTGCACCACCTGTACAACCAAAACCCACAAATGATGGCGATGTTGCTGGACCTTCGAACACTAAGGAGGTCGATGACAGTGACAATCAACAAAGACATGACGAGAAGTCACAAAAGAAATGAAAGAAGTACCGCAAATTGGTTAAGCGATCGTTTTGTGGAAAGTCTTGATCGTCGCGTGGAAAGTGTGGAACGTGACCTAAAAAGAATTAAAAAGTACTTGCGACGATTATCAAAAGTAGGGATATACCATTATAATGCTTCTTGTATGTTATCTTCATAACTAAGTATGCAGGGATATACCTAAAAAACATTAATAACTATGCATGCAGGGCAAAGACTTTGACTGCACTAGAGGTGGGGACCATGGAGGTACGAGTGATCATGTTGTGGCCAACGATGGCAATAGGGATGGTCATTCTCTTGAAGCTGTAGGTGTTGTAGTTGATGATATTGTACCTGTGACGATTCCAGGTGACGATGTTGTAGATGAAGGGTCCGCCATTAATGGACGGAAGGACGAGGTAAGACCTCGCTGGGAAGTTAACGACCAAAACTGTTGATGTAATATTGTCATTCAGAATTTAGGATATTTTGTCATGATTCTTATTGTTTGTTCTTATCGTCTATGTCTTCTTATTTAGTATGAAATTTGGAAGTTGGGATATTTCGCCATGATCATGATATGATCTCCTATTTTTGTAATAATTATTTTATTTTTTATTTGATTGAATAACCCTATAATTAACATAGAAGTGTAGCCATCATTGTGTAGGTCAATCGAACACAACTATTCTTATAAGTTCACTACAAATTTTATTGTGTAGGTTGTCAATATAAGTTCACAAGACACGGAAAATGTAAATGTAATAGAAGGCCGCGGTGGCCGAATGAGGAAAATTTCTTGGAAATTAACTACACCGTGGAAGGACACAAGTATTTGAAGAGGCAAAAAATGCTTCAGAAGTACGATCCCCTCGTGGACATACTTGAGGATCTTAACATTAAATTTCAAAAGTGGATCCCCTCATTCAAGTTCACAAGAATATCATCCAAATTCACAAAAATATCATCCAAGTTCACAAAAAAAAAAAAAAAAAAAAGTAGCTGTCTCTTATACACATCTAGATGTGTATAAGAGACAGGTATTAAGAGGTTGATTGCATGTCGTTTGTTGTGATCCCATTGACCACATCTAGAACACCTGTGGACTTGACGAAATTCACCTGTAGAAGGAAATCTTGTTGTTCGTGGGCGACCTACTCTTGGAACTCTTTTTGGAGGCAATGTTTCAACATCGACGAAGGCCGATGATTGTTTCCACTCCGAAAAGTGTCCAAGTGGTCGTACAGGTTCAGCATACGCAGCTAATACTGCATCAATAAAGTATACCCGTGAACAAAGAGAGGTAGGATCAATATTCCGAACCCTGCATACAACAATGGCGTGTGAACAAGGGATTTCATAATAATCAAACTTGCGACAAGTGCATGTTCTTGAGTGAATATTGACACGGCCTCCCAATCCTCCATCTATCACCTCGAACTCATGTTGGTCAATTGGCCGAACTTCATATCTGCTCGCTTTATCTGTCACGTCACGAATTATTGTCATCGCATAGTTCGACAGTCTTGATGTACTGTTTGATGCTTCCATTCGACGTCTGTAATACAAATCCTGTAACCAACCTCTAATATGGTCTAGAAATGAAGTGATTGGTAACTGTCATGCATCTTTTAACACTCCATTTATGCACTCAGCGAGATTTGTTATCATCTGATTGTATCTTCTATTACATTGGTACACCTTAGCCTACCGCTCAAGACCGATATCCTCTAGGTATTTGCGTGCACTTGGATACCCTGCAAATTGACTCCAATGGTACTTGAACACAGACTCACGACTTGCCTTCGCTGCTTTATCGAAAATATCTTTATTTTTAAAATTAACTAATAAGTTAGCTTTCAAATGATGAATGCAAATACCATGAAATGCTTTTGGGAAGATCGTGATAATTTCCTTTTTTATGCTAGGGTGTCTATCTGATACTATAACCAAATCATGAACTTGCCCAATTGCACATCTTAATTGCTGAAGGAACCACACCCAAGATTCGTCAGTTTCTCCATCAGATATACCGAATGCGACTGGGTATATTTGATTATTTCCATCGACCCCAGTCGAAAGCAGGAGTTTACCATTGTATCTACCCCTTAAATATGTTCCGTCTACAATTAAAACAAAGCGAATGCGGTTCAAAAACCCCCTTATGGAAGCACCAAGATCCATAAAGACGTGCTTGAAATATTTATCTTCTTGCAGATCATATTTAAAGGCTGAACCAGGATCTTTAATTTGTAAGCTTCACCAAATTTAGGTAACTTCTTGTACGATTATTCTAGTGATCCCCAAACAAGCTAACGCATCTTCCCTTGCCCTCCATGCCTTGTCATAACTTAAACTCACACCATACTCTTGTTTTATATCCTTGACAATGTCTTTCGGTCTATATGAACGACTAACATCTTCAAACATCAACGAAATTAGATGTCCGAGAACCCAACTAGAAGCTTGTCTATGATCGTTAGTCAATATTTCATTTCTACATGTGTGGACATTGTCATACTTAGAGATCTTAAATATTTCACAATTTTTCAATTTAACGGCTCGAAGTCTCCATTTGCATTCTTCAATTAAACATATAACTTTGTATAATGTTGTGGTCGACTTCTTCACCCTAAACTGAAAGTTACCTCTAATTGCTAACATATATAACCGCATCTTTAAATCCTTCTTAGATATAAATATGTCACCAACTTGCACATCTTCAGAAGAATAAGACTGACCTGACATGATGATTGTGCTACTAGAAGGATGTGATAAGTCACGACCTGTTGCATGTGACGAGCCTCCGTAGTCTTCGATTATTCGTTCTTCTGCATGATAAGTTTGGTGGGTGTTAATCTTGGGTTCCTCTTCATCGTCATTCAACCTCCAAGACCAATCGTTGAAATATTGACCTTGGTCTGCATCATCCCCTAAGTTATGAGTCGCCAAATTACTAGGCGACGAAATAAGTGATGGATTAAAATATGTGGAGAAAATTGACTATTCGACTCCATCTTCCACAGTACTGGCCTAGATGTTGAAGAGATTTCTTCAGTTCGTCAGACGTATGAATTATTTGGATGAAATCCTTGATTTGTTGAATACTTTGGAAGCATGGATACGTAAAGAGGTATTACTGAGACCTCTTCCTTCCCATGTAAGGAATGTGTGTAGATCTTCATCATTCCGAACTACAAATGCAGGGGCTTTGGATCTCAATTGAAGTATACATCTTATAACAAGATCATACTCATCCGACATTATACCACTTTATCCTATAAACTTCGGTTAGGAATTCATTATAGGTCTTGCCCAACTCAATGTCAAACCCCCGCAACTCTCCTCCATCGTAATCCTTTTCCCTTTCATTCCAAACGCCACCGAAACAAATCCAAACACGAGGCATTCTCCTACATTTTATATAGAAAATGTATTAATATAATGCAATAAAGAATCAAAATAAAAAAATAAAAAGAAAACATGATTATGTTTTTATGGCCTGGTAGTCCACCCTGCCGGGTCCACCATCGGCCGAAAAACAAAAGCATGGACTTTGTGTGCGCCCGGTCGGGTAACCCGGTGAAGCACGGATGGAAATCTACTTTTGCTTCTTATCTGGTGAATACCTGGTGAAGCCCGATTGGGTATCAAAAATAATATATTTTTTTAATGTTTTTTTTATAAATTGATAAATAAATATCAAATGCAAGACATTATTAAAAAAAACATACAATTAACAAAGCAACCATAACTCAAACTCCAAAAATCAACCTCCAAAAACTTATAAATAAATATCAAATGAAGGGCATTGTCAATTTTCCTAATAATTAGTGAACTATTAAGAAAACATATAAAAATGAAATACTTCTTATGACAGAGCGTACAAAATTACAGCTTTGTGAGATTCAAGTTTTGGACTTTTGACGAAGAGAACTTCTTAGTAGAGAATTTGATGAAGAGAAACAATTTGATGAAGAGATACAAGTCTAGAAATGGTTTTTGGATAAATTAGTTTTAGGTGGAATATGAATTAATTTGGTAGGTTGGTGGTTGCAATTGAAAGTGGGCATTTAATAAGGGGCTGAACCAGATTGCACCTTGAGAAAACCGGTCGCTTAGCTCTATCGTTTAGAAAATCCAATGTATCGTTTAGTTCCCACACCACGATCGCTTAACTCTACATTTAAACGATCGCATCGCTTGGCGCGTGTCGTAGCTAAACGATCGTGTAATGCTATCATTTAGAAAATCCAATGTATCGTTTAGTTCCTATGCCACGATTGTTTAGCTCTACATCTAAGCGATTGCATCGCTTGGTGCGCGTCGTAGCTAAACGATCGTGTAGTGCCATCGTTTTGAAAATTCAACGTATCGTTTAGTTCCCATGCCACGATCGCTTAGCTCTACATCTAAACGATCGTTTAGCGCTATCGCATAGTACTTCATTGCATCGCTTAACGTGCATCGTACTGAACGACCGTATAGTGCCATCCTTTAGAAAATTAAATGTATCGTTTAGTTCCCACCAATCATAGCTAAGTGATCGTTTAGTATTAGGCGATGGTACTAAGCGATCGTTTAGTCCCAATACCCGCCCCTTCTCTGTGCACCCCTTCTCTACTCGGTGCCTTTCCGTTCCCATCGATCATAGCTAAGTGATCCTTTAGTCCCAATACCCCCTCTCTGCACGCCCCCTCTCTACCTGATGCCCTCCCCATACCCAATCCCAATAATCGCTCAGCTTCGGTGAATATTCGTCTAACTTTTCTTCACATTACTATACGATCGTCTAACTATTTTTTCATGTTTTTTTTATATAAAATATTATTCTGGAAATAATTTGGTGTAGATAACTTTTTGTAGGGTTGTAAATAAATTAAATTTGGTGGAGGAATTTTTAGTGTTCGAATGTGAAAATAATTTTTTGTCAATTATTTTTGGATAAAATAATTTTTTGCGGTGGAGAATTTTTTTGAATTAATTTGATAGGTTGGTTGTTGAAATTGAAAGTAAGAATTTAACAAGGGGCATAAGAGTAATTGCACAGTCAATATTTTCCATGTTTACATCATTTTTATCATGGAGTCCAAAAAACTTGTTTTTCAAAAATAGGACAAAAATACAAAATTATACTCCAAATAGGTCATTTTTGTCAATTTTCCAATTTATTACTTACACTTTCTCATTCTTGTTCAATTCACATTCGCACAATTCGGTTGACCATGAACGTGATTAGATTTTTAGGTTAGAGCTTGTATAGCAGTGGCGAAAGAAGATTTTTTTTGGAAGGGAAAATCAAGATAGAAGACGAACCGACAACTGTAAATTTGGGTTCTTAAGAAATGTTTGATTTCATAAAAAATAAAGGAAGGGAAATACGCTGTTGTTTCATGATTGATGGTTGAAGGAGATTTGCGATTTGAGGGTGCGCATTGTCGCCGCTCATGAGGATGAACCAACAAGGAAATGGGAAGAAATGGAGAAAGAGTGAAGAGAAATGAAAGACAGGAGAAATGGAGAGAATTTCTAGAGGCTCTAATTCTAGAGAAGAAACGAAAAGAGGAGAAATAAGGGTTTTACATCGCTTCATTTTTTGGTGACGCACGACCCTTTATAAAATTTTAGGCGCTCATTCAAATTTTTTTCCTTGGAATTCTTCCGTTTTTTTTTTTTTTTTTTTTTTTTTTTTTTTTTTTTTTTTTTCACTTTAGCTTTTATAGATTGTTTCTTAAAAGGCTATACCGAAAGGTTATAAAATGGCATAATTCTTGTAGTGTATGACCAAACCTTTCTCGGCCCAGGAGAGGATATGACGCACATTGTTCAAATCCTAGAATCGGGTCTTAAGGAAGCTATTTATCTACTTACCCCAATATTGAGAAAATAGTGAATTTCATCTTATGTAGCTATGTTCACAGCTCACCAATCAAATGAATCCCTAAAATGGCAGGTTTCTTGAGTCGGCGATCTGACCACTCTTACCCATACAAATCAAAGAATCACCTACATAGGTAGAAGTTCACAACTCACCCAGGATTCAGGTCATGTCACCTATGGTCATTCTAATGAAATGTAAGTCTCTATTATGAATGACATCATATAATGATACTAGTCATTTCGTGGTCTGGTCTTATACAAACTCCTTTGTATAGAATACCTCAACTCACATGTCTCCTCATGAACAATCAGGATTAAATCATTTGTAACACTTTACAACAATTATAATATCTACAAAGTGGGTCATATTCGCAGCGTCACCAGGATAAGGTATCCAGCCTTATCCATCTACTACATACAATTTAGGTTATCATTTAAACATGATCTACCTGTATGTACCAAATTAAGCTACAGACGATAACCTTGGATGTTAGTTTATTGGTATGTGAGTTTAATGCTACTAAATGTCAAATAAAACATCACATATTTTATTAAATAAATAAAATGTTTGTACAATACAATTACAAACTATAGGACCCTATGAGATTTAGGGCATCAACCCCAATAGTAAATTCAATCATGCTCATAATCCCTATAACTTTCACGCAACAAAAAATGTATCATATAGTCCAAATCATGCTTCTAGAATCCATTAAATAACTTGATAACTAATCTAGGGCGCCTGGCACAGAGGCATCGGTAATAGTATCATTTACCTTAAATTAAGTCCGAAAGAAAAGAAATTATTGTGGAAACTAACTCCACACAGAGTCCCGAATTGGAACCTAAAATCGATTTCCAAAACTCTGGGCAACATGTTTTCACGGTTAAAATTCCTTCAAAGCTTGAATCTAAGGTCAAACACATTGGGCAAAACTTAATCAATACAAAATTCAATGGATAACCAAGACCTATTTCTAAACCCACAACAAAAAAAAAAACTCACGCAAAACACCCCTCTGATGGCCGGCGGTGGCGACGACAATGGACGGCTGGGCGAACGAAGATGCGAGGGTGAACCCACAGACAATGATGGGGCGGCGATTAACGATTGGGCGTCAACCTAATGGTTAGCAGACAAAAACGTGTTGGGACGTCCGACAGCTGGATGACGCGAGCGACTTGTAGAATGAGGTGCATGATCACTGGAGATGATGACAACTTCTGGCTGCAAGGGTGGGACGATGCGGAAACGAATGGACAGGGGGAAAGAGGAACCGATCGGCGTACTCACACGTAGAGTTGGCAATGGGGGGGGGCGAATTCCCCATCCCGCCCCCGTCCCTGCCAATTAGAGGCAAGGAAGGGAAGAGAACTCCCCGTCGAAGAAAATGGTCCCTTGGGGGACCCATCCCCGATTCTTTTGTAAATATATATTATTATATAAAATTATATAAATATTTGTAAAATTAATATATTATGAAGTATATATATAATTATATGTTATAAATATTTGTAAAATTAATATATACGTATATAGTATATTATAATTATATATTATTATATATTTATTTGTAAAAAATTATATATATATTTCAAAAATAAAAATTAATCAGGGTCGGATGGGGACCAGATTATAATCCCGGGATTTTCCGTCCCAATTGGGGCAGGGACCCATGGGGACCCAACCCCACGGGAATTTTTGTCAACCCTACTCACGTGTGGAAGAAGATGAAAATTACTTTTTTCTTTCTTTCTTTTTTTTTTTTTTAAAAACATGCTTACCGAGATATCTCTTATATAATAACCTTTTTTTCTTTTCTCAAATCCTCGACACTCACTCAAATATATATTTTTAAAAACTCTTTTCCCTTTTCCTTATTAAAATCCAATTCCATTCCAAATTCTTTTTAGATTTTAAATCCCAATTTCAATTTAAATCCTTACACAGAACTCCAATTTCTTCTCATCTACCTTCTTAATTAACAAATCAAAATATCAATTAAAACCAAATAAATCAGTTATCTCTAAAATCAATAGAAAGTAAAACCCAATATTTCTAAGATAATTAATTCAATCCTTTGATTAATTAAATCCAAATTAACCAATGAGGCTTTACATTTATCTCAATTTAATCCCAAACTCCTAAAATTAAAGGCAAACCAATTAGAGATAATTAGTTTTTTTTTTTTTTTTCAAAACTCGGGATGTTACAAATTCTAAATCCATCCTTTTGGCTCCAAAGCGCTCTACTTTTTGGCCCCCGACTCTTCTTCCTCTAATTCTCCTACTTTACTCTATTTAGAGATTAACTATTCGCTTATGGACGTTATGCGAATTCATAGAACAAAAGGTTCCTTTGGTCGCTATGAGTTTTTGAATGGGTTGTAATCTTGATTTTTTAGGTTGTAGTTTTTGGGAGTTTAATGGAAATTGGTATTCGTTGAAGTTTTCAAACTCAAACAAAAATGAATCAAACAGGTTTAAGAACTTGCTTAGAGAGTCATCAATAGCGGCATAAAACAAGAACATGTTTAAAAACTTGCTTAAACACCAACTCCAAACTTTAGGGATCAAAATTACGGCATAAAACAAAAATGGGTTTAAGAACTTGCTTAGACGCCAACTTCAAACCTTAGAGATCAAAATTGCATTTTTCCCTATTTCCAATATTAATTCTAACCAACCTTTGGGATTCAATTGCATGTTCATATCAACACCACATTAATATACATATCCATGAAGTTGTCTTATCTAGATATTCATTTAAAGTGAAAATTTGTTAAGACCAAAATAGAAAAATACTTTACATCTCTAAATTTGTATGAAAGCAAAAATCAAGTTCATATACCTTAAAATTTATAAACTTTAATATGTAACCATTTAGCCTTTATAATAAATTTTGTAACAATTTCATATCTTCCATTAGAAAAATCATCAAAATTAAGTGATAATTGAGAGGAAAAAAAAAAACTTTCATTGGTATTTTCCTCCCAAAATCATCTTAGAATTATCAATCAATCCAAACCAACTTGTAAAAGTTGGTCAAATTAGTACAATTTCAGAGTTTCGACCAAAATGCTCTCTTCATAATTGCAGTGTAGAACTACATAGGTATCAAAGACATACTTTAATCAAGAGCATTAAAATACAATTGACTACTCAAACATTTTAAACAACTAACCTAATTCATACAATGTTAGTTCTAAATCTAAAATTAATTTAGGATGATTTTCAAATATAGGAAAATGAACTAAGATATTTAAAAATATAGCAAAGTTTTATTGTCTATCTATGACAAACTACGATAGACTACTATATGTATCTTTCTGTATTGAGACACAGATAATAATTTATCGTGGTCTATCATAATCTATCGCAGATAGATTATGATACTTTGCTATTATTTATAAATATTTTTTTTAACAATTTTGTCATTTAAAATAATTTCTCATTAATTTAAATTAAAATAGAAACAAAAGGAAGTGAATTAAATCAATCTACCTGTATAAGAAATGTTGTTGAATGTTTAAGATTTTTCATAATAAATAAATTGTTTACAAATGGTAAAGTACAACTAAATTGTTACTTATTAAAGTTAAAAAAAAAAAAAAAAAACTAAAGTCCAATTTGGTAACCATTTTTTTTTATTTTTTATTTTAGAAAATTAAACTTATTTCTCACCATTTCTTACTATTAAGTACAAAATTCTTAGCCAAATTTCAAAAATAAAAACAAATTTTTAAAAGCTACTTTTTTTAATTTTCAAAATTTGACTTGGTTTTTTAAACCATTGATAACAAGAAGATAATAAATAAAAAAATTTGGATGTGGAAGTATGATCTACAGACTTAATTTTCAAAAAGAAAAAAAAAACCAAATACTTACCAAACAAAACCTAAATTATTACAAATTTGAAAGTATTAGATTAAATCATTGAAACTAAATTTTGAAAACTAATCTGTTACTGTCATGAAAATTCAAAAACCAAAAAATGCTTTTAACTTAAATATATATGTACACGACATGAAGAGATTAAAACTCCAGATCTCTTTGTCTGTTTAAATAATTGAACTATGTTTACATTAGGGGAAATTTGTACGGATGACCCATTTTTTGGGTCCAAAATGTCAAATGACCCATTTTAAAAAAATAATGTCAATTGACCCTCTGCTTACATCATCGTCATACCATATTACGTAAATTGTCCTTACACCAGCCTCACGAGGTAAATCTCGCTAACGTCTGATTAAACACTCTCGCTCTCGCTTGAAATTCCCTGGTTTGATGTAATTGCTCGTCAGTGTACGAATGATTTGACAATTTTCACGACGGAAGCCTCAAATCAATAATACCTAAACACAATGTAATGGTGATTTCTTTAAACTCTAAACTCTATTTCAACGGTGATTACTTCTCTGGTTTTCGACGGTGTTTTGTTGAACGAATATTTTTCGAACGGGGATTTCCAGGATGAGGCTTTTTCAGAATGAAACAGGTTTTTTATAAAGTGTTTCATTATTTTGAGTCTGTTTAATTATTTTTGCTGTGTTATTTCTGGAAAGGTAACATTACAAAATTTTGTATTGGGAGAGAGAGAGCGAGAGATAGAACGAGAATGAGAAAGAGAAAGAATAAGAGAGAGAGCAGATTAAGAGAGAGTGAGATTACAAAAGAGAGAGATTAAGAGAGAGTGAGATTATGAGAGAGAGCGAGATTAAGAGAGAGCGAGAGTATACTTCAATTGCTTGTCAACTTAATGACAATGTTCTCTTGCTTTGTGTTGACCATATTTTGATGCTTTATCTTTATGCATATAGATAGTGATGAATATGAATGATACAAGCTCATGTTGCCATAAACTTGTAACCAAAAATTTATGAATGCTCTTTATTAGTATGCATGCACTGTGATGATATATAATGTGCTCAGTTGCTTTGTGATAATGACAATTTTATGCAATACTACATCTAAGTATATGCATTGTTAATGAATTGCTTGTAGTACGCGATGAAGTAATGCGTGTCACAAGTTTCCTTGTGCTGAAACCAAATATAATTCCAACGCAAGTTTCTCAGAATGATCTGAGGTCGAACACGGGGATTTTTTCGTTAATGCGATACTAATGTGATACATGCGACCGGTTTTTAATAATGAATAAAGAATGTTGGTGTGTACAAAAATATAGATTGCGATGAAATAAAAATGCGTTGATAAAGTAGAGTCCTAAACTATTATGATACATGATACAAGATACATGATACATGATACTGAGGTCGAGAACTGACTCTGAAGTTGTACAAAGAATCAATGTATGCGATGGCAAGTTTTATGCATGAAGTAGAAAGAGAAAGAGTAAAGATTAAAAACATCGCAAGTTGTCAATCATGTTAAGGATGCAACTAAGGTTTCGCTTTTCCTTGGCGTACACCTCTCAGTGATCGGCCGCATTCCCATATCTCTATGGTGAAACATGGATGAACGTGATGAACGCAAGGTTGTTTCCATCTCTGGAAATACTTCTCGCTTTAGTTAACGCATTCTTCCAATTCTCTTGATAGGCGGAATAACATTTTACTTCTGCTCTCACAGGTGAAGATGCCATTGAGCATGCTTTAGCTAAATTTAATTATTTCCTTAACACAAATTAACTCACTCGCTTAATTCTCGCTATTTACCTGGGGATTAATAACACATCATGGAGAAAATGAATTATGAATGTATGGAAAAAGTCAGAAAAATGATAATGGTGATGATGACAATATTTAATTCTAAAATTAAGCGTTTGATACATGTTGTGAATGAGAGATTACAGAAGATGAATACAAAGATGAAATAGAGGATAGAAACAAATACGGAAAGAGTGTCAACGTCTTGACCAGATCTCGATCGGAGATTGTGCTTACCGGCGTGTGGAAGTGGTGGAGAGGAAAGCTTCCCTCTCAGGCTTGCCTTTCCGGTAGAATTGACCTTCGCATAGAGCTTCAACTATAGGAATTAGAAGAATTCTCTGCTCGGAGACTCACCTCTCGGCCTTGTCTCGTAGTTTGCCCGGATTTACTCTCGACAGTCCCTTCAGACCAGCCTCTCTTTCAGAATCAGTATATGCACATCTCTATGTATACATGTATATCTTTCAGTGAATTTGAAGAAGCTATTTATAGGCAAGACTTGGCTCTTTGAATTTGTGGTCCCCACTATATAGTTATGGTAGTTCCTGAAATGGCGGAATGGAAAATTCCTTCTGTTACGCAATCAACCCGTAAAAAATGCACAACTGAAAGCTGTACACTTGTCAAAATCTTCTGCAAATGCGTTGCTCTTTACATCTTCGATCTATCACCGCATGCCGTGTTGTTTTTTTATTACCGCATGTAGTTGAATTTGTGTTGATCGCTAAAGCTCTTGATCGATTGTCGCATGCGCCATAATTGCGTTGATCATCTTTTCGTTCTTGATTGATGGGCCCAATGCGACGTAGATGCGTTGTTATTTTGTCTTTGAGCCATGATCGCATGCGATGACTGATTTCCTGCAAAACAGAAATTGAAACATTCTATTCTACCATCGCAATGATGTTAGTGGGTGTATTTATGACAATTCATAAATTTCGTATTTCTTAGCCAGTTTGTATACTATCGACGTAACTTTCCTTTCTTTTTCCTGCAATATCTAAATAAAACAGTATAATTAACTTGTATTTCTACAAATTATCACTTTGTAGGATGACAAAAAAGTGTCTACTTATTCGATATAGAGGTGATTGGGATGAGAATGAAAGTTCGTATATTGGAGGACAATTAACAGGAATCATTGTGCCTGTTTCATTGAAGTATGAAGAACTTAAATCTCACATTTACAGGGTTACAAATGTCAGTTCTTCAGAGTTTGATCTTATACTGAAATTTAAATATAAGCTTGAATATGAAGCCCTTCCACAATACATAAGGAATGATGATGATGTTCGCTTCCTTCTTTTCCGAGAAGGCCTTAGTAGACTTTAGTTATTTGTAATGCTGAAATCGAATGAGGACAAAAATATTAGATTGGGGTTTGAAAATGTGATAATACGACTATGGAGAGACAATACGAGGAATCATATCAGTTTCGTCAAGAAAAGGATGATATTCCATTGTTTACCAATACTGTACCATGAACATTATCACTAGACAGCGAACACACCAATCTAGCAAGATTGAATTCAGAATTGGGCGGTAATTCAGTTGTTGGTGATGAAAGACCATCTAGATTCGATTATATGGATTGTGGTCATCCAGAGTAAAGTTGTGGTTCTTCAATGGATGTGAATGAGCAAACAACAGGATTGAATGAAATGGATCGTGATCATGGAGATGTGCATCGTTCTACAACAACTTCATTGGTTCCACCATCTGTGTCTTCAAATCATAGGACAAAGTTGATTATGCCTGGTACCTCTTCATCTGGGATAGAGGATGTTGAAGTTGGTCAACTATTTTTGAGCAAAAAGGACTTGAAAATGAGATTATTTATTCTATCCATCAATAAAAATTTTGAATTTAGGGTTAGAAAGTCAACCAAATCTCTGTTCACTGTCAAATGTATTGGGGGGACGTGTAAGTGGAGCCTTCGTGCAGCGAAAATAGAAAGGTCTGATATATTCAAGATCACAAAGTACTGTAGTTCGCACATATGTTCCATTGGAATTCTGAATCACGACCATAGATAGGCAACTGCTATGGTTGTTGGTCAGTTGATTAAAGATAAGTTCACGGGAATAGGACATATTTATAAACCTTATCATATCATTGAGGATATGAGGAGAGATTATGGTGTGAACATAAGTTATGATAAAACGTGGCGTGCAAGGGAAGCCACATATGGTCTCACTAGAGGTACTCCAGAATACTCATACTACATACTACATGCTTATGGAGAAGTGTTAAAAATAGAGAATCCGGGCACAGTCTTTGAGATCGAACTTGAAGATGAGGTGCATTTCAAGTATATGTTTATGACAATAGGGCCTTGTATTAGAGGTTTTGCAAGTTGTCGGCCTATGATAAGTGTTGATGGGTCGCACTTGAAAGGAAAATACAAAGACACCATATTGGTTGCGGTTTCTATGGATGGGAATAATCAATTATACCCACTAGCATATGCAATAGTGGACAATGAAACCGATCGATCATGGAAATGGTTTATGTCAAACTTAAAAAGTAGTATCGGAGAACCCAATAATCTGGTGTTTATGTCTAATCGGATGGTATCTATCAGCAATGCTATTCGTGCATTTTTTTCCAGGGCATTTTATGGATTGTGCACATGGCACATAGAACAAAATCTTGTTACAAACTTTAAGGATAGCACGGTTGTTTGGATATTTAGAGATGCAGTAAGCACATTTTGCATGATAGAGTTCCAGACAAAATGAGATGAACTCCGTAGTTTTCGAGACGGTGCTGTCATGAAATATCTGGAGGACATCGGTCTTCAAAGGTGGGCATGGGTTTACCAAATAGAACAAAGATATGATAACATGACATCCAATAGTGTAGAGTGTTTCAATTCGTTAACTAAAGAGTATCGACTATTGCCCATAGTATGCTTGATTGAACATGTTAGAGATGAAAGAACTTTTAAAGAAGAGCATCCATGAGCACGTTTGGATCTTTCCTATTTCGTTGTGACTGAATTACCACACACACATTTTAATAAATAGTTATGCAATTTAACCCTAATTAACGACATGCTTTGATAAATAAAAGACAAGAGATTGAGTTCACATACTAGTTGAAGAATGTCTTCACAACGAACTCAATCCAGTGGAAGCAACCTCTACGTTCTTTATCGCCCAACAAAACAGTCGGCTACGATAGCACGATCGTCTACACGAACGGCAGCAAACGAACAAGCACGAGCAAGCAGGAGTGGGAACGACACCACCATTTAGAGCCCTTGGTATTCTCGGAGTGAGAATCTAAAGAATGGTCTTTGTTGAATTTGTTAGAGGGACGAGGAACGGGTTGATCATGTAGAACGATAAGCAAGTGGGAGAGAAGGCTGTCGTATAGCGGATGCTTATCGTTTAGAGAAAGCTACACGATCATGTAGGTTTTACTAAGCGGCCGTCTAGTATTTAGTAAGCGATCGTTTAGAAAACTCAGCACGCTGAGCGATCGTTTAGAAAAGCTAAGCGATCGTTTATGTAATAACCCCACCTCCTAGGACTACTAAAAAGGGGATCGCTACTGTATGCATGCATAAATATTCTCATTGAGGAATGATAAAGTAAATTAAAACAGAATAATCATGATTTTGAACTGCTTTAGGTATATAAGAAAATGTTTTGACATCATCTCAAAATCTTAAATCGTTCAACCCGGGCATCCTTTTTAACAAGAAACAAATTATATAAAAGGAAAATTAATTAAATTATAATAAATCCATGATTGAAATAAAAAAAATAATAAAACATCCGAAAATATAAAGGGTCAAATATGGAAGCGAATTCTGGTTCCTTTGGCACTGTCACGGATTCCTTTTGTTAGTCACCCGAGTGTCCTTGCCCTTACCTGAAAAGAACAAAGTAAATTTTCTTTTCTCTCTCTCTCTCCCCACGCAAGCAGCACCCTCCCCTTATTTTCTCTCCTTCTTCTTTTCCTTCCAGCCATAGCCGCCGTAAGCAGCCTCACCTCACCGTGACCTCCTTGCCAGCACCACCACAAGCAGCCTCACCTCGTCGTTCCGTCGCCACAGGAAGCACTGCTGTCTCGCCGCCACAAGCACTGTTGTCTCGCCGCCGTGCCAGTTGACCGCCGCTCGCCTCGCCGACGTCATCCCTGCCGTCCAGTTTTTCTTCTGCCATCGTTCTCCTGCCACTATCTTTTTGAGATTGGGATTTGGATTTTTGAAGATTCTAGGGCATTGTTATCAAAGAAGAGACCATTCTTTTCGTCGGAGAGTTTTAGTTTGGGTAAGTTTTGTGTAAGTTGGTTGGTTATCCTTCAGACTTGGACCCTGAGAATTTACTTAATTTTTTTACTCACTTCCTAGGCCTTAGTTGCTAAACTAATCTTATAGTTAATGTCTTAGGGTTGATTTGAGTTTTAATCAAGGGCTATTAAGGAGTTATTTGTGCAGACTTTTGAGATCAAGTTGAGGTAAACGATACTATTACCGGTGCCTTCGTGCCAAGTGACTTAGATTAGACCTATCAAGTTACTTGGTGGACTCTGGAGCATGATTTTGTTTGACCTTATGTTTTGCTAGTTGCATAGTAGTTACAAGTATTATGAGCATTTTAAAATTTCTAATCAGTACTGATATTATGTATGTGATGCATGAATAGACCAGTAGAGCAGTTTATTGTCTCGCCTTGACGCATGTTATTATTATGTTTGATGGTGTGCTTATGGGCCGCTAGACATGTGTGAGTCGATATGTTTACGTTCATGTTACTTATATTTTCATGTTTTATGTTTTGACGGTGTGCCTACAGGCCGCTAGACATGCGTGAGTCGATTGGTTCATGTTCATGTTATTATTATGTTTGACGATGTGCCTATGGGCCGCTAGATATGTGTGGGTCGACGGGTTCACGTTCATATTATTATCATGTTTAACGGTGTGCCTACGGGCCGCTAGACATGCGTTTCAAGGTAAGATAGTATGTCTTTCGATTTTCCTTTCATCATTAAAAAAAATCGATGTAGCTGTATGAGTCACGAGCTATCTTTCTTTGCTCGTGGATGCATAGTCTGATCCCTGTAATGGGATCACTTACTGAGTATTTTTATACTCAACCTTTATCTTTATTTTTTTTCAGGTAAGGGCAAGGATACTCGGGCGACTGACAAGAGGAATCCATGACAGTGCCAAAGGAACCAGAATTCTCTTCCACATTTGACCCTTTATATTTTCGCATGTTTTGTTTTTTTTTTTTTTAATTTCAATCATGGATTTATTATAATTTAATTAATTAATTAATTAATTAATTTTTCTTTTTATATAATTTGTTTCTTGTTAAAAAGGATGCTCGGGTTGACCGATTTAAGATTTTGAGATGATGTCAGAACATTTTCTTATACACCTAAAGCAGTTCAAAATCATGATTATTCTATTTTAATTTACTTTATCTTTCCTCAATGAGAATATTTATGCATGCATGCAGTAGCGATCCCCTTTTTAGTAGTCCTAGGAGGTGGGGTTGTTACAGTTGGTATCAGAGCTCGTGTTTTGGGGTTGTTACAGTTTAGAGACTACGCGCGATCGTCTAGACGTGGGGTGTGCGATCGTTTAGACGATAGGGCACTATCGTATAGGCTCTCAGCTAAGTGATCAAAACGTTTTCACACATTTTTGCGAATTTTCCGAACTCTTTGCAAAATGAAAACCAATTTTCATTTTATTCTTCAGTTACAATAACCGAATAAGTTTTTCCCACTAATGCATGATTGAAGAGAATATTTCGGCAAATTATAACATAATAAACCATTCTTTAATAAATGAATATAATCATATTATATTCTTACCCTATAGTTTGATATCATATATCTACTATAGTAATTTCTCCCCCACTTCATATAAATCATATTTATATCTAATTTCTTCCAAAATAATGTATCTCATACATTTAGTCAATTATATCATATATAATTAACCAGTTTAATTATATCATATATAATCGAATTACCTATTGTCAATTTGAACATTTCAAACTGACCCAAAAACTGATTCTTGACTTTATCCAAACTACCTTGGGGACCTTATGAACCTGTGGCTCGAAGCTCTAACAGTACGTGAATATCTAACTAAACTTTTTAGCCACGAGATCCACCATCCGTTAACTATCAAGCATTCCACTAAAGACCAAAAACTAAACTCTTCTTACCACAAATATATTTTTGTGTTTATCGGATATAACCAATCATGAGTATAATGACTCTTCACAGATGCTTGTAAGTATAGTTGGGCCATTTTGCCCTTGTAGTTACATCTCACTCCTTAAGTATCACTAATTCCTCTAACGAACAATACAACATAGTCCAATTATGTGTGAACACCTCTCCAGGCAAGAGAAGGTGTGTGGCGCCACATCGTTCAAGCTTTGGAATCAGCCCTTAAGGGAGCTATCTATCCACTTGCCCCTGCTTCGGGGAAGGAATGAATTCCATTTTGTGTAGTTGAGTTCCCAGCTTCCAAATCAGACAAATCCCCAAAATGGTAGGTTTGAATTGGCGACGTGGCCACTTACATCCATACAAATTATAGGACTGCCCTCAATGGCAGGAGTTCCCAACTCACTTAGGATTGAAGTCATGTTACCTTTGGTCACCCTAGTGATGTGAAGTCTTTGTCATGAGCGGTGTTATATAACGAGACGTTAACACTTCGTGGTCAGGCCTTATACAAACTCTTTGTATAAGACACCTCTGCTCGCATGTCCCCTAGACGAATGATCAGGATCAGACCATCTGTGACAAGTCACAA